>NC_057809.1:388394919-388405159 GCF_018294505.1 Triticum aestivum | reverse complement strand
CCATGCCGAGCTTTTTCTCCAGCGATCCCCACTCCACCGCCCAATCAACGCGCCGCCCACCGCCGGTGACTGCCAACCAGAGGTCTCACGACTTCGAGTACCCACCGACCACTAATTTATTACCATTTATGTCCTTCATATACGCACTGACGGGTGGGCCCTGTGGTAATGTGCACTATTGAATGTGGACCGTTTGACTGGTCAATTGATTGTGTCATCAACAAATTACGGAGGTGTATGGTGAGCCAGTGACCGTATGATCACCCTAAAATGTATTTTATTAACACAGTACAAACTCAAACTACCATTTCTTTCTTCCATATACGGGCTGACAGGTGGGCCCCACCGTTACGCGCCCCGATGGTGCAACGCTAGTTGCGCCACATGGAACGTTTGACTGGTCAATTGATTGTGTCATCAACAAAATACGGAGTTGTACGGGTGAGCCAGTGACCGTATAATCATGACATGTATTTTTTTAACACGGTACAGACGCAAGGGCTCATATATACGCGCAAGCACTCACCGCTATAAGTGCACACATGCAGACCCTACCCCTATGAGCACCTTCGAGAGAGTGGGCCAGCATATGATCTTGAGATTTTATGAAGTCACCATAGGTGCCTCGTAGTCGAGTGGAACGTCTCCTCCCACCAAACGCACATCGCCGAAAAATACTGAAATTAACCCTGGATAAATGCAAGCACCGGGACTTTAACCCTGGTGGGCTCGAGAAACCACTGTCCTCCTAACCATCCAACCACATGTTGGTTAGCACGACAAAATGTATGTGGTGACCGTGATGAGCTTATTCTGAAGTCCAGTGACCATATCGTGCTTCGCTTCAAATACAGTGACCGTAAGTGTCGTCAACAAAATAGAGAGCACGCATCAAATGCAAAGTCCGTCAGTGTCATCAAGAAAATATGGAGACGTATCGTGAGCTAGATACCGTATGATCACCACGAGAATGTATACGGTTACCGTAATGAGCATATTCTGAACTCAAGTGACCGTATAGTGCTTTAGCTTGAAATACAGTGACCGTCATGCGTGAATGTGTCGTGGGCATGCATACTTTTAGAGGGTCGAGAGATAGTTTGTGTGCGTACGTGAAAGTGGTATAGAAAGAGGGGATGTCCGGTGGAGACAAGGAGAGATATGCCCTTCGCTTCTCTTTCCCGTGACTAATATTTTAGGAGAATATATAAACATTCACAATGCAGAACAAATATTTTTGGATGCACCATGCAATTAACTTTCATGTATAACATTGTACTATTGTATATGCTTATTTTCTTAGTGGCCGATTGCGTGTGTGGTGTGGTGAGCACATCATTTCTAGTTGTGGTGGGTCAACATGAGGACTCATGGCTCGGTTCCATCCTGCGCCACATAGGTTGGATCGAGATGCATTATACGAAGACCCATTTGGAGGACTCGGCATACAACAGGAAGCTAGCTACCAGAGTCGCGGAGGACTCTATCCCCACTGGTGATGAGCCGACTATATATGATTTGTAACCCTAGGCCCCAAGTACGTTATAGAATCTTGGGGGCTAGTTCGTCGATAGTATACACACACGCACAATGCCTGGTATTCACGTGTACTTTGTACACACCCCTATCACTAATATACAGTACCATGAATAGGCTTTTTCCTCAACAGCAAGGGTCCGAACTAGGGTAAAACTTTGCCTCGTATTACCATCCAGCCTAATAGTCAGGGATATCCTACCGAATGATATGATGGAATCATATCTGCCAACTACTAAGAGAGAGGTGTGTCTGGGGCGGCAATGTGTGCGAGAGAGGCCTAAAGATAATGTGCGTGCGGGAGACACATATGCACATATATGTGCGTATAGAGGGCTAGTAGAGGTCGTGCGTGCGTATATATGCATGTGAGAGAAATAGTGTTTTCCAACTGAGATTAGTGAAAAGAGTGGTACATAGTAGTCAGAAAGAGAGAGAGAGAGAGATACAGAGAGAGCATGTGCATGAGACTCCCCCACACCGCAAGAGAGATTGTGAGCATGTGTGAAAGAGAAATGCCGATGCATATAAAGTGTGTGCAGTTATGCGGTAGATAGAGAGATATATAGCACGTTTGTGAGAACGGGCCGAGGCATAGTGCATCTACGTGTAAAAGGCAGTTCTACGCATTAAATTAAAATATAAATGGCATTATTATTTTTGGATGAGATCATGAATTTTGCAAATTGTGTATGGACGGAAATCGGTCTATCAGACACCCATACTCTATTGAATTCTAGCATGTGCATGTGTTTATTTCATATTATCGATCCATAGAGTGAGAGCGGTTTGAAATATAGGCAATGGATGCTTTTGCAATTCATATATAAACATTAATTAGTGCTCTCCATGTTGTTAGTGTGAAGCACTTTATACATTTGTCACTTGCATGGATACATTCCAAATTGCTAGCTACGAAATAGAATACATGTCGAATTCAACATAAAGGGGGTTTCGAAGATTCGAATTCATAGGAAGTGCATTCTTCTATTTGAACCCGAGATAATGGCATTTGTAAATCAGATGTAAAAGGGGGCATCAATCTTTGTTGTGCGTTTGAACATGCTATATATATTCAGACACATGTCTAATTTTTTTTGCAACCAAGGAGATTATATTTGGCACCATGCATGAACTGAGGTAAGTTGCATAATTTTTAATATATACTCGTGTACAATGAATATTCAAATGTACCACCTCCATTCCAAAATAATCATAGCTTTAGGATTTTCAAGAGTAAAGATTTGTGAAGTTTGAAAAATCCTGAATGTTCAATTCAAGAGAACCGAAAATGTTAGTGCTTCTGCTCGCAAATATTGAACGAAGCGCCAAATAGGCCTCTGGTCACCCGAAACCGCGCGAGACTAATGTTTGGTGGTAGGAAATTAATGTCCTGACTCTAGCCCATGTAGCCTATCGGCCCGATGTCCAAAGGTCTAAACCGGGGTGGGTTTATAACTTCCCCAAGATGCCAGTCTCAACTGATGAAGCTATGTACCTAGGGTAGGGTCACAGACCTGTCCAGCATACCCTTCCCAAGGACATCTCTGCAAAGAATCAGAAGCAGTCGAAGAGAAACCGTCATCCACTCGACCGTGGAGATGCACTCACTCGAGCACCTTGAAGACACTCGACCACCAGAAGATGAGGAACCCTCCACTCTGCATCGGTCAGGATTTAAACCATAGCATTACGAGCATTTATGACTCTTTACTATAGACGTTACCAGTAACGCCTTTCCTTTATGAGCATTGAACCCTGTGTAACAGAGGGGAGCTGGGGTCCTGGCGCACTCTATATAATCCACCCGCCTCCTCTGGGACAGGGGTTCGCACTTTCTGTAATTCACACACATATATTCAGTCAACCGCCTCAGGGCTCCGAGATGTAGGGCTGTTACTTCCTCTGAGAAGGGCCTGAACTCGTAAACTCGTGCGTACAACTCCTCCATAGCTAGGATCTTGCCTCCTCATACTTACCCTCCATTCTACTGTCAGTCTTAGATCCACGACAGTTGGCGCCCACCTTGGGGCAGGTGTCTTAGCGACTTATTGGAGAAGTTGCAATTTTTCCTATCCCCATCATCATGATTCCAGGCGGAGGTGTGGATGAGGGCCGCGAGATCCATCTCGGCGCGCTCGTGTTTGTCGCCGACGACTCCACTTGGCTTCAGGAGGCACCACTCGACGTCGACGCGCTCCCCACCCGCGGGGTGATGCACTTTCACGCGTGCGTCCGCGGCATCTTCCTGCAGCAACCGTCGACCCAGTACCAGTCGACTCCAACGGCTTTCCCCCTCCCTGCGACCGCCGGAGCAAGCGCACCGGCCGGTCGAGGCTTCAACAGTGGGTGAAGCATGCAGTGGCCCGCTAGTCCGCCACCCCTCAAGTTGCAGCGATCAAGCCCGGCGACTCTCTCTACGGCCTGTTCGATCTGTTGACTGGCTCTGTAGAGACTGCATGCGAGTGCAGCAGCAACAACTCGGCAGCGGATGTCCTGTTGGTCAATGGACCACGCGGCCCTCCTGGCTTCGATCATGAAGACGGAGGTGATGGGAACGGCGGTCCGTCACGCGTTCACGAGGAGTACAGCCCCGAGCCTCTCTCCTCGCAGCAGAGAGAAGAATTTCATAGACGAAATATGGATGCCCTGCATACTCCTATAGTTGGAGATACACCCGAGGCCCAGGCCTTGGAGCAGGCTCGCCTGGCCAATCTGGCTGAGCGCACTCGGCTGGAGAACCTCTAGCGCGCACTCGACGATCGCGCTCGTCAACGTGCTCCTGAGTCCAGCCGATGCCAACTTTTTCCACCTCCGGCTTAGGTATACCGAACACCGATCCAAAACCTAGCAGCTGCTGCCCGGATAGCAGAGTCGATTCAACCTTCCCAGTCAGAAGCTGGCCGAGGTCTGGCGCAGATCAGGGCCTTGCTCCGGGCAGCAGGAGAGCAGAATACGGTTGTGTCTCAGTCGTGGGATAGGATCCATAGCAGATCTGTGGTCGCGGATACAGTCCAGTCGGCCCATAGCCCAAGATCGCCCCCGAGGCGTGAGGGATGTGGAGAGCGGCGTGATCAGTACAGAAACCAGGAGCAGTATGATCGTCGAGCCAATCGCGATGGTCGCCGTCGAGTGCCCACGCCTCCTCCAAGGAGTGGGTCATACGTACCGCGGCCACATGAAGACAGGCGCCCTAACAGCGTCAGAAGAGGTATTCCAGTCGACCCCAGGGAGCCAGCCTTTGATGCGAGATATATTCTCGTGCAGGGCTTGGTCGACAGAAATAGAGCTCACCGAGATGGCCATGACAGAGGCCCGCAAACCAGCAATAGGGTGCATGTCTCTGGCCTAGAGTGCTTCAGCAGAGCTATCAGAGCTGCAGTGATTCCCCCCAACTTCAGGTTGGCGACTGGAGTCAGTAAGTTCACCGGAGAATCCAAGCCTGACACCTGGCTCGAAGACTACCGAGTGGCTGCCCATATTGGTGGCGGCAATGATGAGGTGGCCAGGAAACATCTTCCTCTGATGTTGGAGGGCTCGGCTAGAGCGTGGCTGAATTAGTTGGCACCTGGCAGCATCTATACTTGGGAATATCTCGCCCGAGTGTTTGTCGGAACGTTTGAGGGTACTTGTAAACGGCCAGCAGGTTTGATAGAATTACAGTGTTGCGTCCAGAAACCGAATTTAACTTTGAGAGATTATATCCAGAGGTGGATCACCCTGCACCACACGGTGGAAGATGTGTCTGATCATCAGGCAATTTGTGATTTCAAGGAAGGCGTCAGGTAACGGGAGTTGAATCTGAAATTCGATCGGACAGGAAACATGACTCTGACTCGGATGATGGAAATTGCCACCAAGTATGCCAATGGTGAAGAGGAAGAGCGACTACGGAGCGGCAAGCACAAAGCAGTCGCCCATGAAGCCGGAGGAGGAAACTCTAGTCAGAAACAAAAACGCAAGGCCGAACCAGCTTCTCTAGGTGAGGCCTTGGCTGTGGTTCAAGGAAAGTTCAAGGGGAAGCCCAAAGGGCCGTGGAACCGCAAGAAAATAAAAGATCAAGATGGAAATGACGTGTTGGATCTGCCGTGCCATATCCACACCAAAAAAGATGAAGAAGGTAATTTCATTTACCCAAAGCATACCACTTGACAGTGTCGGCTCCTGATCCAGCAGTTCCGAGAGAAACAACCCAAGGAAAAGGAGAAGGAGGCAGACAAGGCTGAGAGTGAAGGAGAAGATGATGATGGTTATCCTCACGTGAATTCCACTCTGATGATTTTTGCTGATGTTGAAAACAAGAGTCGATTGAATGTCATCAACGGAGAAGTGAACATGGTCACTTCGGCGACACCCAGTTACTTGAAATGGTCGCAGACTGCCATTATGTTCGACCAGTCTGATCATCCAGCGCACATCGCCACCCCTGGGAGGCAAGCGCTGGTGGTCGACCCGGTGGTCGAAGGCACTTGACTGACAAAGGTCCTGATGGACGCTGGCAGTGGCCTGAACATTCTGTATGCAGAAACGTTGAAAGGAATGGGCATTCCGATGTCCAGACTCAGTGAAAGCCATATGAGTTTCCATGGGGTCATCCCAGGCAAGAAGGCTGCATACCTCGGCCAGATTTCACTCGATGTGGTTTTCGGTGATGCCAAAAATTACCGCAAAGAAAATTTGACGTTTGAAGTCGTGGATTTTCAGAGTGCGTATCATGCAATTCTGGGTAGGCCAGCTTATGCATGATTCATGGCTCGACCTTGTTACGTGTACCTCAAACTGAAGATGCCTGGTCCCAGAGAAGTGATCACTATCTCTGGCAATCGGAAAAAGGCAGAAGATTGTTTCGAGAAGGGCTCAAAGATCGCTGATGCCCAGATGGCCGTGGTAGAATTGCAAGAATACCAGAAAAATGCAGACCCGAGTGACTTGTTGCGAGCCAAGAAGCCAGCCACGGATTCAGCATTCCAGTCATCTGGCGAGACGAAGCCTGTTCATATTCACCCGATGGACCCCAATGCAGCCCCGACCCACATTTCGACCACACTTGACTCCAAATAGGAAGAAGCGCTCATCCAGTTCCTCCGTGAGAACTGGGACATCTTTGCATGGAAGCCTTCTGACATGCCAGGTGTTCCCAGGGGACTGGCTGAGCATCGTTTGCAAGTTGACCCAAAAGTGAAATCAGTCAAAGAGCATCTTCGACGGTCCGCCGTCCAGAAAAGGAAAGCAATCGGCGAAGAGGTGGCTCGGCTTTTGGCAGCTGAGTTTATCCGAGAGATTTACCACTCCGAGTGGTTAGCCAATGTTGTCATGGTCCCAAAGAAAGATGACTCACTCCGAAAAATCACTTCCCTCTCCCTCGCATCGATCAGATAGTCGATTCGACTGCTGGGTGCGAGCATTTGTCCTTTTTGGATGCCTACTCCGGGTACTACCAGATCTGTCTGTACGGACCCGACGAAATAAAGACAGCTTTTATCACCCCGTTTGGGTGCTTCTGTTATGTCACAATGCCATTCGGCTTGAAGAATGCTGGAGCCACATTTATGCTGATGATTCAGAAGCGCCTGCTCACTCAGATCAGTCGGAATGTGGAAGCATACATGGATGACATTGTGGTCAAGTCACGTAAAGGTTCTGACCTGCTGACCGACCTCGCTGAAACCTTTGCCAATCTCAGAAGGTATGATATCAAGCTCAATCCATCAAAGTGCACGTTTGGAGTTCCAGGCAGAAAGTTACTCGGTTTTCTTGTTTCCGAAAGAGGACTCGATGCTAACCCAGAGAAAGTAGGCGCTATACTCCGAATGAAATGTCCTGTGCGTGTGCATAATGTCCAGAAGCTTACTGGTTGCTTGGCCGCCCTAAGTCGATTCATTTCTCGCCTTGGTGAAAAGGCGTTGCCTCTTTACTGACTGATGAAGAAATCAGATAAGTTCGAGTGGACTCCAGAAGCTGATACAGCATTTGCAGAGCTAAAAGCCCTGCTTTCCACCCAGCCGGTGCTTGCTGCTCCAATCAGCAAAGAGCCTCTTTTTCTTTATATAGCAGCCACTGGACAAGTCGTCAGTACAGTACTTATGGTCGAGCGGGAAGAAGAAGGAAAAGCGTACAAAGTTCAACGCCCAGTTTATTATATTTCTGAAGTCCTGACCCCGTCAAAGCAGAGATATCCTCACTATCAGAAACTTGCCTATGGAATTTACATGACCACGAAGAAGGTTGCACACTACTTCTCAGATCACTCTGTTATAGTCGTCATCGACGCTCCATTGTCAGAGATTCTGCACAACAGGGATGCAACTGGTCGAGTGGCAAAGTGGGCGATTGAACTCCTTCCCTTGGATATCAAGTTTGAGGCAAAGAAAGCTATCAAGTCCCAAGCAATAGCAGATTTCCTCACCGAGTGGATCGAACAACAACTGCCGACTCAAGTTCACTCTGAGCACTGGACCATATTCTTTGACGGATCCAAGATGTTGAACGGTTCTGGTGCTGGAGTAGTTCTGGTATCCCCCCGAGGAGACAAGGTCAGATATGTCCTCCAGATTCACTTTGATTCCTCCAACAATGAAGCAGAATATGAAGCACTCCTGTATGGGTTGCGCATGGCCATCTCACTCGGCGTCCGTCGCCTCATGGTCTATGGTGACTCAGATTTGGTAGTTAATCAAGTGATGAAGGAGTGGGACGTCAGAAGCCCAGCCATGACTGGTTACTGCAACGCGGTGAGAAAGCTTGAGAAGAAGTTTGAGGGGTTAGAACTCCACCACATCCCCCGATTGAAAAATCAAGCAGCCGATGAATTGGCAAAGATAGGTTCCAAGAGAGAAGCCATTCCCAGCAGTGTGTTCTTGGAGCATATTCACACGTCGACAGTTCAGGAAGACCCTTTCACTGAAGATCCTCCGCAACCTAAGAGCGCCACGGATCGGACTGAAGTTGAGGTCCCAGCTGTGGTCGACCTGATCATGGAGGTTCTGGCCATTACTCCCGACTGGACGGTGCCCTACATTGCGTACATCCTCAGGAAAGAGCTCCCATAGGATGAAGAAGAAGCTCGACAGATCGTCCGTCGATCCAAAGCCTTTACTGTGATAAGAGGGCAGCTGTTCAGAGAAAGTGTGACCGGAGTCGGTCAGAAGTGCATAACACCAGAAGAAGGTCGAATGATCCTCAATGACATCCACTCGGGGAACTATGGTCACCATGCGTCCTTTCGGGCCATCGTGGCTAAAGCATACCGAGCTGGATTCTATTGGCCACGAGCAAATGAGATGGCGAAAGAAATAGTCGACAGATGTGAAGGCTGTCAATTTAACTCCGATATGTCTCACAAGCCAGCGTCAGCCCTAAAGAACATCCCCCTCGTCTGGCCCTTCGCTGTTTGGGGACTAGATATGGTTGGACCACTGAGAACCGGCAAAAGCGGCTTCACTCACGTGCTCGTTGCAGTCGACAAGTTTACCAAATGGATCGAAGCTAAACCTATCAAGAACCTTGATGCTAGCACCAGTGTCAGTTTTATCAGAGAATTGACATTCAGATATGGAGTCCCACACAGCATCATCACGGACAACGGATCAAACTTCAATTCCGATGATTTCAGAGCTTTCTGCGCCTCTCAGGGCACTCGAGTCGACTATGCTTCTGTCGCTCACCCGCAGTCGAACGGACAAGCAGAAAGATCCAATGGCCTAATTCTTAAAGGACTGAAACCCTGACTGATGCATGATCTCAAACACGCAGCAGGTGCTTGGGTTGATGAACTTCCGTCAGTTCTGTGGGGTTTAAGGACAACTCCTAATCGGTCAACAAGGAGAACTCCTTTCTTCTTAGTCTATGGAGCCGAAGCTGTTCTGCCAAGTGACTTGCTCCACAATGCACCCCGAGTTGAACTCTTCTCCGAAGCGGAAGCAGAGAAGTCCCGGCAAGATTCAGTCGATCTCTTAGAGGAGGAAAGAGAGATGGCCTTGATCCGCTCGACCATTTATCAGCAAGATTTGCATCGATTCCACGCCAGGAATGTGAGGGGTCGGGCCTTTCAAGAAGGAGACTTGGTTCTTCGAGTGGATCAGCAGAAACCACACAAGCTCTCTCCAACTTGGGAAGGCCCCTTCATCGTCACCAAAGTTCTCCACAATGGAGCATACCATCTTTACAGTATCGAGCATCAGAAAGACGAGCCACGGGCTTGGAACGCGGAGCTGCTCCGCCCCTTTTATACTTAAACACTCGCTCGAATAAAATGTAATAGGCAACACCATTTGTAATTCATTTATCAAAGACAAGAGCTTACGGTTCTCTCATTCGATTGTGTTGTTCTTATTTTCTTTTCAAATCCCCCAGTGGGGGGGCTTAGTCGCGAATCCGTTCCGCCTAAGTTCGAAAAAATCCTACCGAGTGGAGAGCAACCCTCCCACTCGGGGGCTTAGTTGCAGTCAAGCACTCGCCTAAGTTCTCTCACTAAGAGACTTAATGGCAGTCGAGCACTCGCCTAAGTTTGAAAAAATCCTACCGAGTGGAGAGAAACTCTCCCACTCAGGGGCTTAGCTGCAGTCGAGCACTCGCCTAATTTTGAAAAAATCCCACCGAGAGCAATCCTCCCACTCGGGGGCTTAGCCGCAGTCGAGCACTCGCCTAAGTTCTCTCACTAAGAGACTTAACGGCAGTCAAGCACTCGCCTAAGTTTGAAAAAATC
>NC_057809.1:388372175-388394508 GCF_018294505.1 Triticum aestivum | reverse complement strand
TGGAGAGCAATCCTCCCACTCGAGCGCTTAGCTGCAGTCGAGCACTCGCCTAAGTTTGAAAAAATCCCACCGAGTGGAGAGCAATCCTCCCACTCGGGGGCTTAGCTACAGTCGAGCACTCACCTAAATTTTCTCACTTAGAGACTTAACGGTAGTCGAGCACTCGCCTAAGTTTGAAAAAATCCTACCGAGTGGAGAGCAACTCTCCCACTCGGGGGCTTAGCTGCAGTCGAGCACTCGCCTAAGTTCTCTCACTAAGAGACTTAACGGCAGTCGAGCACTCGCCTAAGTTTGAAAAATCCCACCGAGTGGAGATCAATCCTCCCACTCGGGGGCTTAGCTGCAGTCGAGCACTCGCCTAAGTTCTCTCACTCAGAGACTTAACGGCAGTCCAATACTCGCCTAAGTTTGAAAAAAATCATACTGAGTGGAGAGCAATCCTCCCACTTGGGGGCTTAGGTGCAATCGTGCACTTGCCTAAGTTCTCTCACTAAGAGACTTAACCGCAGTCCGGCACTCGCCTAAGTTTGAGACCCATCCCTATCCGCAAGGACGACGAGGTGCAGGTCGACTGCAACCTTCTCCTTTGGAGCTGCGGCACAAATACAACATCCGCTCCATCCCCATCCGCAAGGACGACGAGGTGCAGGTCGACTGCAACCTTCTCCTTCGGAGCTGCGGCACAAATACAACGTCCGCTCCGTCCCCATCCGCAAGGACGACGAGGTGCAGATCGACTGCAACCTTCTCCTTCGGAGCTGCAGCACAAATACAACATCCGCTCCATCCCCATCCGCAAGGACGACGAGGTGCAGGTCGACTGCAACCTTATCCTTCGGAGCTGCGGCACAAATACAACGTCCGCTCCATCCTTATCCTCAAGGGCGACAAGATTTAGTGAGCAAAGTCCATCCGGAGGCAAACACAAGCACATTCAGAGATAAACCAAATTCAAATAAATCCTAAAAGGTTCCAAGCAGCAAATCAAAAGTACTCGGGCACCAAGCCCGAAGGAGTTTAACGGTTACAGAAACCACTCGGCATTCCGAGGCAAATTTAAAGCGTATCCAAGTTTTGTTAGATTGTTCACTCAGCCGGAGGAGGGCTGGCCGGCTCCACGAATGAGTCCAGATCGATCCCATCAGCGATCCGAGTGGCGGCAGCAATGAAAGTCTCCATGAAGGACTGGAAGTCGTGCTTTCTGGTGTTAGCAACTTTGATCGCAGCCAGCTTGTTTTCACGAGCCTCCTTGCAATGGAGTCGCACCAAGGACAGCGCCACATCAGCACCACACCGGGCAGAAGATTTCTTCCATTCTTGCACTCGGTCAGGGATCTCGTTCAAACGAGTCATCAGATATTCCAGATCATTCTGAAGCGTCGCCCCCGGCCAAAGCGTCGAGTCGATTCAGGAGACAACCTCCTTCAGGCGTGTGAGGTAGCTTGCGGCGCTGGCGATACGGGACTCTAGTCGGAGCACGTTCATCGCAGTTTCGTCGCAGACTGGGGAAGCAATAGGGTCCAGACCCGTCTCGACCCTTCCAGTTTCTTCGTCGAAGTCTTGGCAGAGTTCTGCAGCCAAAAGTCAGTCCATCAACTGAGCAAGACCCAATTGCAAGCATCAACATAGTCAGATTAAAAGAAATAACTTCCAGCACGAGATAAAGCTTCTTGGCGAGGGTCCTCAGATAAGCTTCTGTGTCATTCCTCTTGCGGATCGCAGACTCCAACTTCTCATTCAGGACGACCTTGTCCTTCTTCAGGCTGGTCACTTCGCGGTTAGCTTCATTAAGACAAGATTTCAGTCTATTCACCTCTCCTTCAAGCGTCCCGACTGAAGCAAGCTTCTTGTCTGCGAGAGCGGTTTTATCATGGGCTGCTTTTTGCGTGGCGGCGAGGTCCGAGTCCTTCTTGTCCAGAGCCAACTTCATTTTCTCTGCAAAGAAGTAATCCAATCAAAGAAGAGATCAAAGAGATATATTGAAATTCAGTCGGCAATCAGTTACCTTCCATACCAGTGGCCTTGTCTTGAGCTTTTTTCAGATTTTGCTGAGCCAATTCCAAGTCTAAGTTGAGTTGCCTCTGCTTCTCTTCGAGTTCGGCAAACTTGGAGATAAGAGTACAAGACTTCTGCATGAGGCAAGAGACAGATCAATCGATAGGTTCGAAGGCAGTTCATTTCCGAGTGAATAAAACCTAAAGAAGTGGGCAACAAGCTGTTCAGACCCCAGTCGACTGCCAGCAGTCGACCGCGGTCTCGGGGACTACACCCAGTGGGTGCACTTGGCGTGCCCCCACCGGTTCTGATCCGACTCGACCGGCCCACCGGAGTCGAGTGCAAAAAAAGAAGAGAGAAAGAACAATTGCGTCGTCAAGAAAGAAGAACTCAGACCACAATCGACTGCCAGCAGTCGACCACGGTCTTGGGGACTACACCCAGTGGGTGCACTTAGCGTTCCCCCACCAGTTCTGGTCCCACTCGCCCAGACCGAGTGGAAGAGCGAAACTACCAAAAACGACAGCGACACCCAGTGGGTCCTCTAATTCAATGCAAACAATAGGAGATTGTGCCGAAGAAGATTTTTCGAGAACCAAAACAGTCGAAAAGTCTACTCACCTGGACATTGGCCCGAAGGGCGGAACTAGCGTCGTAGGTAGCCTGACTGCTCTCGTGCACTATCTTCACCCGCTCCATCATCATATCAGCCTGTCGGATGGCTTCCGCAGCCGCTTCCGACTGGTTGTCTGGGACGGGGTAGCTCGTGAAAAAGTGTGCAGACAACCCAGGTGCGGCTGCTTGAAGCTCCATGGTGTGGAGTTGGAAAGTTGAAGGAACCACAGGTGCGGTCGACCGCGTGGGATGCCCACTCGGCAAGGGTGCACCAAACGTCACAGTGGCCCTGCTCGCGTCTTCAGCTTGACGGACGGGAGGCATTGCAGACGGTTCTTGCCGAGCCACCCTGCTAGCTGTTACCTCCTTACTCTTCCTAGGCTTACGAGCCACATCTACGTCATCGTCCGGAAGATCAATGATGTTGGGTGGAGCTGCAAGACAGAACATTCAACCCCAATTGAACCACTCGACCTTAAAAGGATCAAGAATCAAAATCGCAAGAGTTCATACCTGGGTTAGAGGTTACCGCATCCTCATTTCCTTGTCCCGGTACTGGTATGAAGAGGTCCCTGACGTAGCAGCACTGCAAAGGCCCGCATTCAATCGGTTACACCCAGTTAATCGAATCCACATGAAGGACAAGTCAGATGGTTACTCGGAGATAGTAGGAACGATCACTTTGATCCTAGGCAAAGCTTTTGGCAGTTTGGAGGAGATGGCTTTTGGCACCTTCGGCGTTGGGGGCGGCGCGGCCTTAGATTGCTTTGGAGCCTTCTCAGTCGGCGTCGGGGAAGACGTCCTGGGGCGCTTCGAGGACTGCCCGATTGGCGCAGCCACCAAGTCCGGAGCGCTTGCCGGGTCATGAGTGTGCTTCGACCTCCTCACCCTGGGAGGAGGCGAGTCGACTTCTTCCTCATCATTCGATTCCTCGCTCTCCTCGTCCTCCTCGGCTTCCGAATGCTCCTAGCCACTCTCGCCCCTGCTCCCTTCTTCCTCAGCGCCTGGGTCGTGCACTCCGTTGGGCATCGAGTACATTTCAATGAGGGCCTGAAAGGATAACAATCAAAGGAAATTGAGTCGACCACGAACGGGACATCACATGGTGAATTGGAAAGATACTTGATAAAACAGAAATATACCTGCTCCGGCTGGTGCGAGTTGTTGAATGGAATCACCCTCCTGGACCCCCGAGGGTTGTCTTTGTTGCCAGTGATTCCCCTCAACCAGTTCTCCAAGATATCCTCGCTGACCTCCTCCGGGTGGATCCGAGGGATATCCTTGAGCCTAGAGTACATCCACATTGGATGATCGCGCGTCTGAAGAGGTTGGATGCGTCGACCGAGAAAGACCTCCAGTAGATCCATCCCGGTCACTCTGTCGCGGACAAGCTGGACGACCCGTTCAACCAGCACCTTGACTTGCGCCTTCTCTTCTGGAACTACTTTCAAGGGAGCAGGCTTCTCCACTCGAGCCAAGGAGAAAGGAGGAAGTCCAGTCGACTGGCCAGGGGTTGGCTGATCCTTGCAGTAGAACCAAGTCGACTGCTAGCCCCGGATCGAGTCAGGAAGGATCATGGCTGGGAAAGTACTCTTGCTCCTCATCTCGATCCCCAGACCACCGCACATCTGGATCACCCGCATCCTCTCGTCAATCGACATGGCCTTTTTGACCGACTGGGAACGGCAAGTGAGGATGTGTTTGAAAAGCCCCCAGTGCGGTCGACAACCCAAGAAGTTTTCGCACATGGACACGAAAATGGCCAGATAGACTATGGTGTTCGGAGTGAAATGGTGGAGCTGAGCCCCAAAGAAGTTCAAAAAACCCCGGAAAAAAGGGTGGGGAGGCAGTGAGAATCCGTGATCTATGTGGGTTGCGAGGAGGACACACTCACCTTCTCTAGGCTGCGGCTCGGTTTCGTCCCCGGGAGCCGAGCCGACTTGTGAGGGATCAATCCGCCCTCCACCAGGTCGTCGAGGTCGTCCTGCGTGATTGCCTAGCGGATCCAATCGCCCTAGATCCAGCACGCCGACAGGCCGGACCTCGATGAGGATCCGCCTCGGCTGGTCTACTTGCCCTTCGCCTTCGCGGTCGCATTCTTCACGCATTCCAGCGCCGCCGTCTTCTCCTTCCCCATGGTGACAGATCGAGCTCCAACAGAGGTCCCGCGACGAAGCAAAAGCGAGAGTGGCGGAGAGATTGGGGGAAAGAGAAGAGAGAATGGAAGCACACAGAGCAGAGGCCTGTCCCAGGACCTTTTATAAGGCCTTTCACCGAGTGGTTGACTGGTGGACCCAAGCGATCTAAACAAATCCCGCAACAGTCGCGCGCACAGTACGTGGCGAAAAAGGTGGCGCGGGGATCGAGGAGACTTGCCTAATCCGTCCCGATATCCTCGGTTCCGCCCGTCTGGCGCACTTCCCAAAATTCGAATCCCACGAGATCCGCGGAGAGCAGAACAACCTGTCAGACTAAAGACAAACACCCTCTACATCATCATTCGGAATTCTACCATGAAAGTTCACTCAACAACAACCAAGAATGGACCAAGGCGATTGAGAAAGGAGTCGACGTCGTCACCTCAACTCATTGTTCTAGGACAAGGCATATTCATAGCACAAAGAGTGGGTCGGAAGTGTTCTCTACCCCTTCCTCACTCAAACCCTGATCCATTCGGGGGCTAATGATGAAGCTATGTACCTAGGGTAGGGTCACGGACCTGTCCAGCATACCGTCCCCAAGGACATCTCTGCAAAGAATCAGAAGCAGTCGAAGAGAAACTGTCATCCACTCGACCGTGGAGATGCACTCACTCGACCACCTTGAAGACACTCGACCACCAGAAGATGAGGAACCCTCCACTCTACAACAGTCAGGATTTAAACCATAGCATTATGAGCATTTATGACTCTTTACTATAGACGTTACCAGTAATGCCTTTCCTTTATGAGCATTGAACCCTGTGTAACGGAGGGGAGCTGGGGTCCCGACGCACTCTATATAAGCCACCACCCTCCTTTGGGATAGGGGTTCCCACTTTCTGTAATTCACACACATATATTCAGTCGACCGCCTCAGGGCTCCGAGACGTAGGGCTGTTACTTCCTCTGAGAAGGGCCTGAACTCATAAACTCATGCGTACAACTCCTCCGTAGCTAGGATCTTGCCTCCTCGTACTTACCCCCCATTCTACTTTCAGTCTTAGATCCACGACATCAACCACCTCCGAGAAGCATTCATACGCCGTGGGCGCCTAAACACCCATGCGCTCGGCCGAAATCTATCCCTCCCACATTTGGGACACCAGAGATTACTGTCCTACCCCCAACCCGCAATATGTCCGAAATTTTAGATGGGGCCAAAGTTTGTAAATTTCCCCAAATTTCAAACATGCGCGTCCCAAACCGAAACATTGTCCCCCCTTAGTTCCCCGCCTCCCTCCGTTTCCCCATTCATACTCCGTGGGCGCCAAAACGCCCTCTCCACCAGCCGTGAAACCCCAGCCTCCTCCATCCTCCACCCCATAGCGCCCAATCCACCGCCGCCCTCCTCCATCATGTTGGAGCGGGTACCCCGATGTTGTCGTCCAACGCAACCGCAACCGCAACACCCACAAGGACTTAGCAGCTGAAGCCGAGGTAGAGATGCCTCCACGATGTCGACGCCGGCATGCGCCGTACCAGAACCACTCCGACCACACCGTCCTACCCCTCACTACTGCCGCTCCACTGTCGCAACCGTCCACCGCACTAGAGCTGTTCCCGCTACGCCGTCGTTCGCCGCCTCGGATCTGCTTCCCCGCCGTCGACAGACGGCCACCGCATCGCACTCAACAACTTGGCCATGGGTTCGTCCAAGGCTGCACTGTCCTCCACAACTTCTCATTTCCGGCGAACCACAAGAAGATCGTTGGAAAAACAGAAGGAGGACACAGAACTGCCAGCAGACAGAGGTACTCCTCTTCCCTTATTCGTGCAAACCTTACATCTCTGCTCACACCATATTCATCCCATGAAAGAAACTAGTTGAGCGCTTCTTACTGCATCTTCTTCGTGATACTAAATGCACAAGGTTTCCTCCCTTTACTATTTCACCTTTGCTAGAGGTCAGTAGCCCGCCTGGATTTCAATTCAGGGTCAGTCGAACCGCAATTAAAAGAAGCAGCACCCGCTTAGGCGCATCGATGTCTATCATAGGTGTGTGGGGTGCAGGAGCTGCTTGCGCCCGATCTGGAGGTCGGCGGGGCTTGAATGGATTGCCGGGGGCGGTGCCAAGCACGGCGGTGCGGTGAGGTCGAGGGGAGGGCGCAGGCAGGGGACTAGGTCGGTGGTCGCTGCCGTTTCGAGGAAGATCATCAACACTGGCTGGCTGGAGGTAGATGAAGGTGATCTGCCCGTTCTTTGTACATCGGACGGTGCAGAAAAAATGGACTGGCCTATTTGTTTTCAGTCGAATGTTATTTTCATAGAATCCAGTAGTAATTTAGTGTGCCATGCATGTTGCAGAGCTATCATATGTCTCTCGTCATTTATTTCTCACTGACCTGCTATCTGCTACCTTTACACTGTACTAATTGTGCACACACTTCACCCATACTCACAATATTGTTTTTTATGCATGGGTATTTCAGACTCTAACGCAGTGTTGATGAATGCTGAAAAGAAAAGACAGAAGTCGCTCCAGTGTAATTTGAAGATAAGCACTAAGCGTTTCAGCGCTCTAAAGGATGCAGTGTCAGCAGTTGGAGACAGTAAACGTAGCTCTACAGTTGATGATCTCAATTTCCACACACAACCATCCCAGGTGCTTGCTTTAACTTTGCGCTGTCAAATGTGGTTGCATGTTGCATATGGTGTCTAGCTTGTATTCCTTCCAATTTGGTTAAATTGCATCTGCTTACTTTACATTATACCTTTGATAATGACATGATGCCTTCCTATTTTTGATACATACTTCCTCCGTTCAGAATTACTCGTCCAAGAAATGAATGTATCTAGATGTATTTTAGTTGTAGATACATCCATTTTTGTGACAAGTAATTCCGAATGGAGGGAGTACTGCATATGTCTATTAACCATGTTCGTACATCAAACTAATGCTCTTTTGTATCCCTCGTCAATCACTTATGATGACACAGTCACCCGGGTGGGTTACTGTGAGACACCATACTCATTTAAAGAGTGCAGTGTCATCCTCCCCACATGATTCTCAAGAAACAACAAGGCTAAATGAAGATAGTCAACGTAGCTCTCTAGTTGATGAGCGCAATTCCCCCACACCACCATCACAGGTGCTTGCTCTAACTTCGCAGTGTGATATGTGGTTGCATGTTGCATACGGTGTCTAGCTTGTAATGCTTCTAATTAGGGTAAATTGCATCTGCTTAGTTTACACATTATACTTGTGAATATGACATGCCTTCCTATTTTTGGTACACACTACATCTATGTGTTAACCTTGTTCATACATGAAACTACCTCTCTTCTGTATCTTGCATCAATCACTTACGACGAGTCACCTTTATTCGGTGCATATTGTATATTGTTTCAAGCTTGTTGCCATGTATTTCTTCTAATTTGGTCAAATACATTTGTTAGGGCACCCTTTTAATTTGGCAGAGTGATATTGGTTTCATCTTTCATATGGTTTCTAGCTTGCATTGCTTCTAACAAGTTCAAGCATCTTGTGCTTATTTTACACTTTATACATCATACATGTCAATATGTCACGTCGTCCTATTTTTCATACATATTCCATCCTCCTATCATGCGGTTGCCTTACATGAAAGTAGTGTTCGTCAGTATCATACATCAATGAGTTCTGAAGAGCAAATTTTATTACTTTTTCTTGTGGGTTTGACTTGACAAGGCAAAATCAAGAAAGAGGAAGGAAAACAGTAAGGAAGGCGATGATGGTGGTCCTATGGAGCAACGTAAACGGAGCATCTGTACCGATTCTCCTTGTACTGATAGTGCATTACAAGGTCCAAGTCTCCGCTCCCCTACTCCACCATCCAAGGTGCTTTCTCTAACTTGGTAGTGTGATATCTAGTTGCATGTTGCATACGGTGTCTAGCTTGTATTGCTCCTAATTAGTGTAAACTGCATCTGCTTAGCTTACACATGATACGTGTGAATATGACACGCTTTCCTGTTTTTGGTACATACTATATCTGTCTATCACACCATGTTCTTACATGAAACTACTCTTCTTGTGTATCCTACATCAGTCACTTATGATGGAACACCTTTAAGTTGGCAGTGTGATATTGGTTTGCGTCTTGAATATGATTTCTAGCATGTATTGCTTCTAGTTTGATGAAAGCCACCTATGACGAGACAATTTTAACTTGGCAGAGTGATATTGATTGCACCTTTCATATGGTGTCTAGTTTGCAGTGCTTCCCATTTGTTGAAGTGCCTTCTGCTTAGTTACCACATCACAGGTGTGAATATGTCAAGCCGTCCATTTTTTCGTACATATTCCATCCTCGTATCATGACTTTGCCTTTCATCAGAGTAGTGTTCGTTAGTATCATGCATCAATGAGTTCTGAAGAGCGAATTATATTCCTTTTTCTTGTTGGGTTGACCTCACAATGCAAAATCAATAAAGCTGAAGGAAATTGGCAAGGCATTGGATGATGGTGGTCCTTCCGAGCAACTAAAACGGAGGTTCTCTACATATTCTACCCCGCCATCCTCCCAACAAGATTCGCAAGACAATGCAAGGCTAGACAGTCAATGTAGCTGTGTAGATGATGAGCACATCTCCCCTACTCCACCATCACAGGTGCTTGCTCTAACTTAGCACTATTATATGTGGCTGCATGTTGCGTATGATGTCTAGCTTGTATTGCTTCTAACTTTGTTGAATTGCATCTGCTTACTTTACACATAATGCCTGTGAATATGACACGTGTTCCTGTTTCTAGAACATACGTGTACATGATGAGCACATCTCCCCTACTCCACCATCACAGGTGCTTGCTCTAACTTGGAACTGTTATATGTGGTTGCGTTTTCCGTATGATGTCTAGTTTGTATTGCTTCTGATTATGTTGAATTGCATCTGCGTAGCTTACAACTTATACCTGCAACGATCACTTACCCATAAGACACATTTAACTTGGGACTTTGATGTAGGTTGCATCTTGCATTGTCTTCTAGCTTGTACTGCTTCTAATTTCTTGAAATGGCACTTACAATGAGACACTTTTTACCTGATAGAGTGATATTGGTTGCATGTTCATATGGTGCCTAGCTTTCATTTCTTCTAATTTTGTTGAAATGCCTTCCGCTTACTGTTTTTCATACATATTCCATCCTCCTATCGTACGTGTGAATATGAAACACTGTCTTTTTTGTATATATTCCATCCTCCTATCCTACGCTTGCCTTACATCAAAGTAGTGTTCGTCTGTATCATGCATCAACCAGTTATGCAGAGCTAATTTTATTCATCTTCTTGTGGTTTTGACTTCATAAGGCAATATCAGAAAATAGGAAGGAAAAGAGTAAGTTAGGGGATGTTGGTGGTCCTCCGCACCGACGCAAATAGAGACCCTCTAGATTTTCCACTGCTACTGCTAATGAAGTTGAAGTCCCAAGTCAACATGATGAGTTCATCTCCCGTACTCCATCGCAGGTGCTTGCTCTAAGTTGACAGTGTGATAATTGGTTTCATGTTGCATATGTTGTCTAGCTTGTATTTCTTCTATTTTGATTAAATTGCACCTGCTGAGTTCATACATTATACATGTGCATCTGACATGGTGTTCTGTGTCTAGAATACACTGCATCTATCTATCATACCATGTTCTTACATCATAGTACTGTTGTTGTGTATCCCACATCAGTCACTCATGATTGGACACTTTTAATATGGCAATTTTATAGTGGTTGCATCTTGCATTGATTTCTACATTGTACTGCTTCTAATTTTTCGAATTGCCACTTATGACAAGACACTTCTAACTTGGCAGAGTAATATTGGTTGCATCTTTCATATGGTGTCTAGCTTGCATCACTTCTATTTTCTTGAAAATCCTTCTGCTTAGTTTACACATTGTAGCTGTGAATATGTAATGCCGTCTTGTTTTCCTTACATATTCCATCCTCATACGGTTGTCTTACATCAAAGTATTGCTTGTCTGTATCATGCATCAATGAGTTCTGAAGAGAGATTTTATTCTTTTGTGTTGTGGGTATGGATTGACATGGCAAAGTCAAAAAAGAGCAAGGAAAATAATATAGTAGGGAGTGGTGTTACTCGTCGGGTGAAACGGAAAAGGATCGGCCATCCAGATTCTACTGGTACTTATAGTGCAGTAGAAGGTCCAAGTCCACTGGCTAAATCTACAAACACAGTATCACCTGCTCCACTAGCTGCGGCATCCGCTTCAACTGTACCAGCATCTCAACGAGTTACTCGTTCGTTTGCTTCGGAATTGGCTAGTTCCCAAGATTCCTTCACACCTAACACTACTTCCGAAGCCCTGCTGACACAACAGGACTTGACAAGATCAGATGAACCTCATGAGCATCAACACCAAGACGGTACCTGACCGAGTCAAGTTGCAGTTGCATGCTCCTTTATATGTACTCTCACAGTTTGATGTACACTAACACTTTCCATATTCGTTGTTGAACTAGCACCACGACGCAAGCGGAAACAGACATCAGGGATAATGCTTGACAGATTAACAAAATCTAAAGGAGGAAGAATGGAGATCCATTTTGAGGCAGGTTTAAAAAGGCCACGTGACGCTATAGAGTCAGCCAAGTTAGTATCAGAGGCAGCCGTTGTCGTTAGGTGTCATGCACATATCCTCCCAACATGGATCCAGTATAGGAATGAGAAAGACAATACCCAGTTTAACACCTTCCTTGACCATTTATCCATAAGTAATGTTATTCATCGCAATTAGTAATATTGTCTTGCTCTGTCCCATACTTTCTAGCTTCCTCCTAATAAGACTCACATTCTTTTTTCAACAGATGAGGTTCAAGTTGGATCCGAAAGATGATGCAACTAAACAAGCATGCACTCATGTTTTTCAGTCTGCTCTGCGATAGTATCGGTACCACCTTAGAAAATCTCACTTTGAAGGCAAGGCTAACAATGAAATCGCCCGAACATCTCAAGTGGAATATATTACAGATGAAGAATTGACAACCCTCGTTAAACACTGGTCTGATCCAAAGTATCAGGTAGGCTATGTATTTGATCAGACCACATATTGAACTTGTATTTATGTATGTGCCTTACAAGTGTATCTTCTTCTAGGCTAACTGTTTGAAGAACAAGACCAACCGTTCTAAAGTGAAATTCCAACAAACAACAGGATGTCGTAGCTATATTGCAGCTGTGAGGCTCTTGTAAATAGATGCTACTTCCTTCTTTTTCTGTGCCATATTATCGTATCTATATTGACTTGTTCCAAATACAGAGGAAAGCCTGTGCGGACCAAAAAGAACCTGAACCGAATGCAGTGAAAATCTTCAAGGATTGCCACACCAGCAAGATGAAGGGCATGAGCACACCAGTTCAAGCTGTTGTTGTAAGTCCTTACTCCTCCTACCTTTGAACTGATTGGTATTGTGATGTTTTCATTTAACTACTTGGTTTGCAGCCAATGTCAGTTACTCTATTCACTTTTATACACAGTTGTCTTAACGTATCATTTCACCTTACATGGTTTAAAAGAGATGAAGGATATTATTTTGGTCTTGATCTGTATTCTAGTTGTTATGTTCACGCGCGCACACAATGATAAAATAGCATGTTTGTTTTATATCTGTTTGCCCATGATATGAATGATGTCATACTATGTTCATCCTACTTTAAACCATGTCTCTTTATCCTTAGATGTCAATGAATGTGACGAAATAGACAATAAAGTAGGCATGCTACATGGACATATGTTCCGAGAGTGATTTTATTATGTAGTTGGCGCTACAATACATGCTAATGTATTACAGTAGTTCACCAAAATAAGTTATGTATAAACGTGTAACCTACTTTGTTTGTTTTTGTCTCATTAGTAACTTATCTGGTACACTAATCTACAAGTTCAAACTTTCAGGAAGCTATGGAAAAAACGATTGAACATCCACAACCACCTGAAGTTGATGAGGCTACCACAGGCACAATGTCACCTCTTGCTGCAGTGCATCAGTATCTCTCCACTAACAGTGCAAAAAGCACCTTCCTGCATAATTCTGGGTGGGTTGTCAAGGTAACCTCGTCCAAATCGCCTACTGAACAAAATATTCCTGCTAGACAGAGTGATATATCTGTGCTCCGGACACAAGTCTAATCCCTAATGGACGTCATTTTGGAAACAAGAATAGTGGTTGACAAATGTCGTCAAGATATGAATGGATTTGAATCCATACTATCAGACATTCGCTTCGTTGTTCAAGAGCAATGGCGGAAAAAGGTGAAGATTGTGCTGCTCCATCAGATTCTATAGCCTGAAACATTTGCACTCAGGTCAAATGATCTATGCTTCTACACATCTGATGGTGCTTTTATCTGCAAGGACTGTAAACTTTATGCCAACAGGCCTTTTGTTGTGATACAACATTTATGCTGATGTCAAAGGCTGCAATAATTATGACTCTATTTTTGTATAGTGTAGGTTTATCTTAGTAATGTATTAGGCCGAAAGCTTCGTAGGAGCCCAACATGCCAACATTCATCGGGCCCATTCCAATTGGGCTAAAAACGATTATGGGCCGAAATTTGCATGTAGCCCACTAAAAGTATCTGGGCCTAAATCAGCATAAGATTTCATATTTTTCTCGTAGGCCTGTGCCCATAGTGAGCCTTTAACAGGCCTAAACATAATTTGGGCCCTCAGTAACAATAGGCCGTTTACAGGTGTAAATATATCGAGCCCATAAAAAACATGGGCCTTTAAAAGACCGAAAGTGTGATTGGGCCCATTTACGATGCGAATCTTTCATAGGCCGAAATTCGGACGGGCCGTAAATGCGCCGACCTAATACACGGGCCTTTAATAGGCCGGAAGTTCGGTCGGGCTAGATTATCGTCATTTTTATATGGGATGTTAATGGGCCCGATGTGACGTTGGGCCACATATGGCCCATGGATTTCGTCCGACGTTAACAGGCCAAAAATCACAACAGGCCGAAAGTGGCCCAAATCTATGGTAGGCCGCTAACAGGCCGAATGTCAGACATGGCCAAATATGACCCAAATCCTTCACGACCGTTTATGGGCCGAAAGTTTCAATGGCCTGTAAATGGGCCTAGATGAAGCAGGACCTTTAACAGGCCGGAAATACACCGGGTCGTAATTCGGCCCATATACTTAGCGGACTGTTAACGGGCCAGAAGTGATCATGGGCCACGATGATGACAAGTTTAGGACAGGTCGTTGACAGGCCGATTTGACACTAGCCGTACGGGCCTTAACTAAGAATGTTGGGCCTTTATTTGTGCCGGCCCATTATGGTCTGCAAAATCTTGCGGGCCTTTAGCTGGGCCGGTCCATTATGGCCCACAAAATCTCACGGGCCTTTAGCTGGGCTGGCCCATTATGATACGAAAAATCTCATGGGCCTTTTGTTGGGCCGGCCCATTATGGACTGCAAAATCTTGTGGGCCTTTAGTTGGGCCGGCCCATTTAAACTTTATGGGCCACTTTTGGGCCGGTCCACGTGTCAGCATATCATAGGCGCATCTCGCCCATTGGATGAGTGACACCTGTGCCAACGCGGAGCTGACACATGTTTTTGTTAGCCAATCAGAATTTTACAGGTGGAAAATCCCCATTGGTCCTGGCTGTTAACGGGTTATCGGATCCAAAACCGGACCCGGTAGCTTAACGGTGTTCCGTGACGGTGGATGCCACGTGTCGGTCACCCTTGACGAAAGCACTTATGTGACGCGTGATTTATCATCATGGAAGTGGACATTTCTGTGATGATAATTTTGGTAATGTCATGGAACACTTCTACGACAGCACAGGTATGACTATCTTGATTCTGTCATAAATTTGTCATGGATGTACATGCATGACAAAAAACGCGACCTACTGTGATGAACATGTATCATCACGGAAGTGTCTTTTTTGTAGTGTATGTAGATTAAGTTTCAGATTCTTTTTGTGCAATCATGGAGGACATGGTTTTAAAACTATATCCCATTTATTTGGATGTTACTATGTAATCCTTTTGTTACATAATCATTGTGCAGGTGACGGAGGAGGAGATATTAAAACGATTTTTCTGAACTTAATAGTGCATATCCAGAACAACCAGTCATCTCTCTTGACCCATTAGAAAAAAGAACGAAACAGAACATAGACAACGAAGCACCCGAGCGAGTGCCAACACTAGCTTCCAACAGGGAGGGCAACAAAAAGCAAGTGACTAGCAGCAGAAAAGAGAGGCAATCAGAAACCAAGACTGTCGTTCCTCCTAGAGCAAAAGGACAGAAGAGAAAGGACAAAACTCAACTCATCAGCAACGGTGCTACCTTGTAGCAGCAGCAGCCAAGTCCTCTAATGGTGCTCCCGCCAGCAGTTACAGGCGTTAAGAATGAACTAACTAAAGCCAAGAAGAAAAACAAAAGAAAACGGTTGGAAGAAGACAAGGATGATGCCATCAAAGATTCAGAGTGTGATGCCATCACCGACGACGATGGCACAAAACATGATGATGATCTCATTCGTATAGAGGGCAATGACGCCATAGGGGAAAATGGTGGCGCCGCAGAGGACATCAACGATGATGTAAAACACATTTCGTCTACAATTTTTTGCTACCGCTTTTCACCCATGAAAACCAAATCATCCTCCATAACAAAACCCTCCTTTTCTCAACAGGTAAAACCAAACCGGAAGCACACAAAGAGGATAAAGACAAGTGGAAAAAAATTGGCAGCACCAACAGATGATGAACAGGAGGCAACAACAAATAAGGACAAATGCGAAATCAAGGCAGGAGCAGCATTTGATTAGGTCAATACATCATGGAAATTACTTGAAGAACGTCACCAGCAAGAGGTTAGGACAGCTGGGTTTGGAAGCATAGAGAAATGCCAAATAAAGCGCTCCATCTGCAAACCGCTTGCAGCACACATCTACGACAACTTGGACACAGAAAGCATGACAATAACGTTCAGTGAAGCCGATCAGCAGAAAGAAATCCAGATAACAAAGGAAGGCATCCACATGGTGTTTGGATACGCAAACGGTATGCAAAAGTCAGCACCAAGGCAACAGATTTCCACTGATACAATGAGCGAACTGGTCACAGAACTTCACCTCGGCAAAAAGGAATTCCACCATGAAGATCTGTTTAAAGAACTAGAAAATTTTGTCAAAGTAGATTATGAACAATCAAATAGGAAATCGGTTAAAATATTTTTCCTTATTTTTCCACAATGTTGTCTATGGAACAACCTCCCCTGTCTTCACCCAACAAGCCATAATGGTCAAGGACATGGATTATCCAGAAATGGCAGAGATGGATTTCTGCGAGGTAATCATCGAAAGTATTAAGGAAGGATCCAAGAAATGGCAGAAGCACAGGATGTTGCCTCAGGAAGAAAAGAACAAAAAACATCTCAATGGTTTGGCACAGGGACCAGTAATAGTGTACCTCGACTCCCTGCTGCTGCCGACCGACACAAAAGAAATGCGGAAGATTGCCAAGACAATGGACAAGACATCATTACCGCGAGCAAACCACCTCAAAGAGAGTGACCTAAATAAAATAGCTAGAGCAGACATGAAAAGGGACGGAAAAGCACAACCAGATGACTATGAATTTGGCAAGATAAAGGTATATCCCTATTGAATATATATGCATTGTCCCTTATAAAACGGTTTCTAGTCTAACCAATTCCATTCTGCCGAAATAATGCAAACATGGAAAGGAACAACAGAGAGGATCTTCTATGCCAGCACAACAACACCTTCGTATTCAATACAGATGATATCAACACAACAACAGGAGCACCAGCAGACAACCAAACTACTACCACCTCCAACTAAGCGCCGGGACGAAGCACATGTCAGCATGAGTGGAAGCAAGGAACCCGTCACAGGCACCAGCACAGGATTAGATGAAAAATTTGGAAGGATAGAAGAAATGTTGAAACAAGTACTCGACGAAATAAAACAGATACCCGGAATAACGACCAGGCTGGACACCAATGTAGCGAAAAAGAGGAGAAATTAGATGAAAAAATGAAGAACTCAGTGGTGCAGCAAACAATTGCCCTGATGGATTACTTCAAACAACTTAGAGAATTTCAAGACATAGTTTGCAGAGTGAGCTTACCAGAAGAGACGACGCTGAAGTTGCAGGATCGAGCAGGCGGAGGAGCCACAGCTGCACTAGTAGATGGCAACCACACGAAAGAAGTTGTAGCCGCAGGAGAAGCAGGGGGAGGAGAAAAAGAAAGAAGGAATAACAAAACCAACAAAACAAACATGAAGGGGAGAAAAGAATAACAAAATCAAGAACACAGACCTCGAGAATTAGCCAGAGGGAGACAAAAGAACAGAAGAAGGTGCAAAAAGAGCAAAGCAAGGAGCACATATCAACCAACACAGAAAGTTCCGAAGTACAGAAAGAACAAGGTAGAAAAGTAGCTGCAGAAGCAGAGAATCAAGATGAGAAACAGGTAAATGATAACAAATACATCATCCATGTGACTCGAAAGCGATGCTTTCAAACTTGAACTTAAAAAATTTGTCTTCGATTCTGTCAGGGACACGGCAACAGAACGCCACCGAAACATAAATGCCAACAGCAGCATGTCGTCAAGAACACCGAGCAAGAGGATGGAAGCAATAGAACAAGCAACCCAACAACAGGTAATGCTCCCTCAAGAGCGTCAACAGGAGCAGTACAAGAGACGAACAGGATCGGAGGCAGCAAAGACATGAGTATAAAAAATCAGACTCTTCTTTCTAATAAGTCTCTTCTTTCTCAACTAGAAATGGTTTTGAGTTAACTGACAAATCTGCAACAAAATATACACTTAGCCAGACAAGTATCATATCAACGGTCCCGCAAACGAGGCACAAACTGATCTAGCATCGACCGTTAACAGCACGGCAGAAAAACAAGAAGAAAACAACAAAGAAGAGGTAAAACTTCCAAACCCACTTTACCCAATACCGTCAACTCATATTGTTTCATCTATCAGGTATTACAAGCACAACAAAGGGAAGAGGATGCCCATGCAAAACAGAAAGTTGATAGAGAAGAGCTTTTCAGCACAAGAGCATTCCAGATGACCGATATAGGGGAGAAAGCCTCAGACACTCCACCTGGTGACACACCCAAGGCTGGTATAAAAAGCAAAGAAAAAGTGGACGCACAAACGGATATCCCAACCACCGGCGCAGAGGTAAAATTCAACAAGAACCATTTTTCCAAAATTTATAAGAAATGTACTGCCCAGTACAACCTGTCACAGTAATACAGGAATTACAACCAATAAATCATGCTTTTCCTTTTTCATGAAACGCACGAAACAAACGAGGACGACCATGCCAAAGAACAGCAAGGAGTACAAATGGGACAAACCAAAAAACAAGGGCAAATGGTGACTCAAATGGTACCCAGTACGCCGACCAAAGAGCAGTCTTCACATGACAAACACAACCGAGAAGAGATGCCACCAGCATCAAAGACCAAACAGGTAAAGCTACACGCACCTGGTCCTACAGCATTAAAACAAAAAAGTTATGCATGCACAGATGAAGTCCAAACCTTATTTATATTTTTTGATTGAATAGAAGAAAGAAACAAATGAAGCAGAAGATGTGCCTCAAGAAGCGACAGAAAGTGCTGCTACTGCTCGACAATGTACAAAACTCTAGAAGATAGAGAAGAAGTGACATGCATGGCACTAGAGAGATTGAATGTAGAGGTCAAGCTACAAAACCTCTTTCTATAGCATATAAAAAAATGCATCCACCAGAAAGAAACACAAACACATTATAATTACTTTTTGCATTCCGACAGATGCAAGAAACAGAGGAGAGCACCAATATTCAAGACCAACAAACACAACAACACAATGGAATGGAACAAGCAGAAGATGTTCTTCCAACAACAGATAGCGTAACTGCCATACACCAAGCCAGAAAACCTTCGCTGTCCGGCAAGAAATAACAGGGATGGCAACATCGACGCAAAAGATCGAAAAGGTGAAGTGAGATAAGCTGCTTTTAAGGAAATTAGAAATTTGAGTGAACAAAGACACAAATGCAATCTCAGTTACCTACCTCTATGTCTCAATAGCCACAAGACAAAAACGACGACACCGCGGATGAACAAAACGAAAAAGATCCAGAGGAGGTCCAAAAACCTCCACTCAGCGAAGGAAAGGTCGAAGAGGCAACACCGGCGGAAACGACTGAAAAGGTGAAGCTACAATAAAAAAGTTCAAAGACACACTAAACATTTGAGTATTTTTCTTAGGGAACGAACACTAAACTACAATGAAAATAACGAGCATATTTATTTATTTTTTAACCATGCTTTTGCACGATAACGCAGAAACCTCAACAAGACACGCACACAGACACAAGCAAATAAGCAAAGGGCCATAGTGCATTGGAAAACCATGCAGCAAATATTCCAGAGAGAGAGCCAGACAACATCAAGAAAAAGGCCGCACCATAAGACAAGAAACATTGTGCCGTAAAAGATGTTGCCGCAACAAACACGATGGTAACCCAGAACGGCACTCAAACAGAACGTGAACCATTGATCATGCAAAACCTGGCCATCGTAGAAGGCACAAAAGATGAAGGGATCGAACACCTGTACAACAACGTCATGACAGTGAATAAAGACAAAGGGTAAGTTCATGTTACCACCAAAGAATTATTTTCTTCCAATGATTTCCTCCCTTAAACATTTTATATGTATACCTGTATATATATATATATATATATATATATATATATGTTGCAGGCACGAGATTTTAATAAATACAGAGTCGTCAACAGTAACGGTCAGCCACATGGCACAAAGCTTCGACATTGGAAAGACAGTGCACAGCGAAACCATGGCAGTCATGCTACAGATGTTGAAAAAGCAACTCAGGGGCACAATGGAAAGATTCTATCAATATACAACACCATAAGTAAAGCTCAAGTTTCAACAATGAATATCACTCTATCGATCAATCAACCTTTCTGTACAATTGAATTTACAAATTTCTTTTACGCACATGTGACAAAACAAGCAGGCATCAATACACATGGCCAACCATGAAGATCCATTGGAGTTAAAAAATAAAGATGAAGCACACGTCAGAGACAAGACAATGCCTAAAAGGCTTAAAAGATTCCTTGATGTGCAAGAAGGAGAGCAACTACAAGATTTCGACATGGTAAGCACATCTCATGTTACAGATAAGACATACAATCTCAGCACTACAATTCCGTCTAACGGTCAACAAATCATGACTAAATCCAAGAAGGATCCCTAATTTATTTATTTTGCATTTTGTAGTTCTTTCTACCAGTTTGCATAGGCGGGCCTATTCAACAAGGACATGTGGGCCACTACTTCGTTGTTACAATTAACATGAAAAAGAGCGCTTTGAACTCCTTGACTCTTTAACAGATGAATATCCAGGCATAATGGATTACTTAAACATAGTAACAAGCAGATTAAAGAGGATATGGAAGCTAATAAGCAAATTGCTCCAACTGTCTCCAAGTAGTTGTAGCGACCCGACCTCAAGCGGTCAAGTCTCTGTGCCTCAGTGCCATCCCTGGATCGGTAATGCTGACACACACAGTACTCGAGGATTTATAACAGAGTAGCAATCACACACTTATTACATCGAATGTCTCCAAAGAGAACTTATTACAATAAATATGGCTTAAGGCCATCTAATACGATAACAACGGAAGGCTTGGAAGATAAAGTGAGTCCATCAACTCCAATGGCATAGCTGAGCTGCACGGCAATGACCTAACGAACCTTACTCCTCGTCTGAAAAGTTTGCAACATAATACGTTGCAGCCCGAAAACAGGTCAGCTCATGGAATATGCTGGCAAAGTAACACAGTAGAGAAAGAACAGAATAATGCTATCACTACATGCATATTTGGGTGGTGGAAAGCTCTATGGTTATAGTTTTTGCGAAAAGCCAATTTTTCCCTACAACAAAGGAATAGATTTTAATTTAACTATCATGGTAGTTGAAACATCATTGAGAAGGTTCCTCCAACTCAATCCCAATTAAGGTAATTATTAACCCAACAACATTAATTTAGAGTGATGATATACTTAAGATACTCCAAGTACTAGATACTCAAGATGTCCATAACCAGGGAAACGGCTAACCATGATTAATTTGTACACTCTGCAGAGGTTTGCGCACTTTTCCCCACAAGACTAGATCGCCTCCATTGGATTTCTTGCACTACATGGTTTTGAGAAATGGATGACCGAGACACAGTCTTTCAGAAACATTAACTCTCTACTCCAGGCAGACCATACCAAACCTACAACCCACTACCTGCTGATCCACCTCTTCAAGAGCTTCACGTAACTTACTCAACTATGCTAGAGCCCATAATAGCTTGTGGCTGCACACGGAAGTTTTTAGCATGAATAATCTCAGTTCCCTTTGAGCCTAGCTGGCGGTCCATAGGAAGATCACACGGGTACTCCAGGATTTCCAAAAATACAGGCAACACTGGGTACACCAGGTGCCTCGATCCACCCAGATGTGTATTTAAGTTGCCACCTTAAGTTGAACCATTAATTATCAATCTCACATCTGTCATGGATTTCACTCACCCAAACCTCGTCTACGAGCATAGCATAGCAATATAAGCAATTCGTAAGAGTAACTCCCAAGGGTTTGAATGTAACAGGGTAATAGGTTCTACCTCATCAACTACTTCCCAACCCACATGTTAATGGCCTCCTAACCGTGCAATGTTTGGGGACTGGAACTAATGCATAAAAATTGGGTGATAAAGGGGTATGATCAAAGTGTTACTTGCCTTGCTGACGATCCGCGTAACCTAGAGACTCCAAATAACACGCTTCGCACTCCGGGAATTCTATCGCAAACAAACAATAGCATACATAAGCAATCAAGCAAAGAAGCACGGGTAAAACTCAAATAAGAAGATCTAACCAGAAAGTTTCAACTTAAGAACACCGTTTTGCAAAAATAATCAAATCGAACGGAGCAACGAAACTCAAACGGCGAAAGAAACAAGATACGTTTGCTAATCTGGACCTAGGTCTAATTTTTCAGTAGAAAAAACTTGTTCAAGTTGGTTAAGCAGAAAGAGGGTCTCGGCACGAAGATCTAGGCTCTTGAATCGCCTGATGCTGACTAACGAGTGAAAAGATAAACTATAATGAAAATCAGATCAGAAATCGCGATCAGAAATAACCGCGGAAAATCCGATAAAAGAAAACTGATGAACAGGCTAATGAATGAGCATTCGGTATCTTTAACTAACGAGTGAAAACCGTTCATTAAAATGAATGTACGGACGAATGTCCGCTAAAAAGAAAAACTGGGAAAAACCGGCGAACCTAAAAAAACGAGTCAGGGTTTTCTTTAAAAAAATGGATTGGTTTTCTTAAAAAAAGGGCGGCTACCTCGTCGGTCCGGCGAGGCACGACGGCAACGGCGAGGCGAGGCGCGGCAGCGGGCGAGGCGGCGGCGGCACGGCACGGAAGC
>NC_057809.1:388363446-388371607 GCF_018294505.1 Triticum aestivum | reverse complement strand
CGGCTTGGGCGGCGGTTGCGGCGGCTTGGGCTGCGGGGCGAGGCGCCGGTGGTGGGTGGTGGTGGCGGGGGAGGGGTATATAACGGGGAGGAGGGGGTGCCTTGGGGAGGGGGCAAGGGGCGGCGGGGAGGGAGTCCGGCTCGGACTCCTCCGAGTCGGGGCAGCGGCGACGCAGCCGGTCTCCTGGAAGGAGACAGCGCGCGGGAGAGGCGGGCCGGCGGCTGGGCTTCGGCCGAGTTAGCCTGCGCACTTTTTTAAATAACTTCCACCGAAACTAAAAAAATCCTAGAAAATAAAATAAAAATCTAAAAATGCCAAAACAAATTGTCACCGTCTAAATTAAATATTTAGAATGAGATGAATATTTTCTTGGCCCTAAAATGCAATTTTGAAAACGAGCAATTTTTCTAATGCAAGCAAAATTGCAAATAAAATCCAAATAAAACTAACATTTGATTTTAAATATTTTCCTCCAATATTTCAATTATTTTGGACAATTCATATTATCTCCTCTCATATATTTTTATTATGAAATATTTTCAAAGAGAAAAATAATTACAACCAAAAATCCTAGTTTCAAAATTTGATAAAATCAAATTTGAAAACCGGGGAAATCCCCAACTCTCTCCGAGGTTCCTTGAGTTGCTTAGGATTTCGAGGATCGCGACATGAAATGTAATAAAATATGATATGGAAGAATGATCTATGTATAACATTCCAAATTGAAAATTTGGGATGTTACAAACCTACCCCCCTTAAGATGAATCTCGCCCTCGATATTCGGGTTGTCTAGAAAATAGGTGTGGGTGGTCTTTGCGAAGATCATCCTCTCATTCCCACGTGGCTTCATCCTCGGTATGGTGGCTCCACAGAACTTTGCAAAACTTAATAACCTTGTTGCGGGTGACTCGACTGGCAAACTCCAAAATCTTGACTGGTTTCTCCTGATAAGTTAAGTCATTGTCCAACTGAATCGCCTCCAAGGGTACGGTATCTCTTAGCGATATGTCGGCCATCTCAGCATGGCACTTCTTCAACTGGGAAATGTGAAACACATCGTGAACTCCTGACAGTCCTTCAGGTAACTCGAACTTGTAGGAAACTTCTCCCATCCGTTCCAAAACACGATACGGTCCTACAAATCTCGGGGCTAACTTTCCCTTAACTCCAAAATGTTTCACTCCTCGCAAAGGTGATACTCGCAGATATGCTCTATCTCCAATTTCATAGGTTACCTCCTTGCATTTCAAATCTGCGTAACTCTTCTGTCTGGACTGAGCTATCTTCAATCTATCCCAAATCAGTTTAACCTTCTCCTCAGACTCTTTGATCAAGTCTGGTCCGAACAACTGTCGGTCTCCAACTTCATCCCACAACAACGGTGTTCTGCACCTTCGGCCGTACAGGGCTTCAAACGGTGCCATTTTAAAACTGGCTTGGTAACTATTGTTGTATGAGAACTCTGTGTAAGGCAAATTGTCATCCCAACTAGACCCATAATCTAGCGCAAAGGCTCTCAACATATCCTCCAGAATCTGATTGACTCTCTCGGTCTGTCCATCCGTCTGCGGGTGAAATGCTGTACTGAACTCCAATCTCGTTCCCAAAATCTGGTGCAGCTGATGCCAAAACTTTGAACTAAACTGTGTTCCTCTATCCGATACGATGGTCCTCGGAACTCCATGTAGACATACGATCCTGGTCATATATATCTTGGCCAACTTTCCACTGGTATAAGTTGTTTTCACTGGGATAAAGTGGGCCACTTTGGTCAAATGGTCAACTATTACCCATATAGAATCATATCCTGATTTGGTCCTGGGTAATCTGGTGATAAAATACATGCCAAGTTTATCCCACTTCCATTCGGGTATTGGCATAGGCTGTACCAATCCTGCTGGCTTTTCATGCTCTGCCTTCACTCTCTAACATACATCACATACGGCCACATACTCGGCGATATCCTTCTTCATCCCTATCCACCAGAAATGTTGCTTCAAATCCAAATACATCTTGGTGTTTCTAGGGCGTAACGAGTATGGTCAGTCATGAGCCTCCTGAAGTATTAACTTCCTGATCTCAATGTTATTGGGCACATAAACACGGTCCTCAAACCATAAAGTGGCATGTTCATCCTCACGAAAACCTTTGTCCTTTCCTTCGCTCATTTTCTCCTTTATCTCGGCAATCTCTTTGTCATCCTTCTGAGCTTCTCGAATTTTCCCCAACAATGTAGACTGTACCTCCATTGTTGCGACAAACCTCTAGGGACAATCTCCAATCGAAGTTCCTGGAGATCCTCTGCTAACTCCTTCGGCAATCCCATGCTCTCAAGGGTATTAGCATAACTCTTCCGGCTCAAAGTGTCTGCTACGACATTGGCCTTTCCTGGAGGATAGTGAAGCTTCATGTCATAATCCTTTATAAGCTCCAACCATCTTCTCTGCCTAAGGTTCAGTTCCTTCTGGGTGAAAATGTACTTCAAACTCTTATGATCCGTGTACACATCACAATGATTTCCAATAAGGTTATGTCTCCAAGTCTTCAACGCATGAACTACGGCTGCTAGCTCCAAATCATGCGTGGCATAATTTAACTCATGCAGTTTTAGTTGTCGTGAGGCATAGAAAACAACTCTTCCGTCCTGCATAAGCACACTTCCAAGTCCTAAGCGAGAGGCGTCGCAATACACTTGGAAATCCTTACGTATATCTGGCAGTGTCAGCACTGGGGCTGTAGTCAAACGTTTCTTCAGCTCCTGGAAACTTGCCCCACAATCTTTCGTCCATTTAAACTTGGTATCCTTCTTCAATAACTCCGTCATTGCCTTCGCAATCTTGGAAAAATTCTCAATGAATCTCTGATAGTATCCTGCGAGTCCAAGAAAACTCTGGATCTCGCCAAGTGAAGTGGGTGCCAACCATTTAGTGACTGACTGAACCTTGGTGGGGTCTTCTGCTATACCTTCTCCTGATATAACGTGTCCAAGGAATCCGACTTCCTTCAACCAAAAATCACATTTGCTGAACTTGGCATACAACTGATGTTCCCTGAGTTTCTCGAGAACTAAACGCAAATGCTCCTTGTGTTCCTCTTCATTCTTCGAATATACCATTATATCATCAATGAACACCACAACAAACTAATCCAAATATTCCATGAATACTTTGTTCATCATGCTCATGAAATAGGCAGGGGTGTTAGTCAGTCTAAATGACATGACCGTATATTTGTATAGCCCGTACCGTGTGGTGAAGGCTGTCTTTGGTATATCCCTCTCTCGTATCCTCAACTGATGATATCCTGATCGCAGATCAATCTTCGAAAACACCTTAGCTCCTTGCAGCTGATCAAACAAATCATTGATCATCGGCAATGGGTACTTGTTCTTAATCGTCACTTCATTCAATGCCCGATAATCAACAACCATTCTTAGGGATTTATCCTTCTTCTCAACCAAAAGCACTTGGGCTCCTCATGATGATGAACTCCGTCAAATGTAACCTTTCTCCAATAACTCCTTGATCTTTTTCTTAATCTCCTCCAGATCATTCGCGGGCATCCTATAGGGTCTCTTGGATATCGGCCCTGTGCCTGGCAATATCTCTATCGAAAACTCAATATCTCGGTCCGGTGGCATGCCTGGTAACTCCTCTGGGAAAACATCTGGGTAATCCTTTACTACAGGCACTTCTTCCGGAACAACTCCCGTGAGGATATTTACTTGGCTACTTCTTGGCGCATGCCTAGATATATACTTGATCCTTTTTCCCTCCGGGGTGGTGAGACAAATTGACTTACTAACACAGTCAATGCTTCCTCCGTACTTTGACATCCAGTCCATTCCTAATATCACATCCAATCCTTGTGACTCCAAGATAATTAGGTCGGACGGTAAAACATGGTTGCCAATGGTTAAGGGTATCTGGTTGCACCATCGACTAGCCATATACTCTGCTCCAGGTGATCTTACTAACAGAGGGGTCCTAAGGGTTTGGGTCGGTAGTTTAAACTTATCCACGAATTCCCTTGATATGTATGAATGCGATGCACCAGTATCAAAAGAACAAGAGCGGTAAATGACTTAACCAAAAACTTACCTATAACCGCGTCTTGATGCTCTTCAACCTCCTCCACGTTAACGTGGTTCACTTGTCCTTTGTTGAATGGATTGGGCTTCTTCCCAGCGCTCCCATTTCCATTTCCATTATTCCCTTCAGGGCACTCCGTGGCATAGTGTCCAGTCTTCCCGCACTTGAAACAAGTAACGTGGCTTAGGTCTCTCTTGGTGGGTGTGGCTGGATTGGGGCGGTTTTGATTGTTGCTTGCTCCATTCCCATTCCCATTCCTAGGGCCAGTATGATTATGGTTACTTCCTCCATTATGGGTATGGCCTCCATGGTTATGAACAAGTCCTCCCGATTTCGGGGTTAGACGAAGCTTCTGCTGAGCTCCCGAGTTATACCTCCCTTGTCCATACTTCCTCTTACGGCTCTCAATCTGCGGCTGCTTCCCTTCAATCATAAGAGCCTTATCTACCAACTCCTGGTAGTTGGTGAATGTTGCCACCATCAACTTCATACTCATCTCATCATTTAGCCCTTCCATAAACTTCTCCCGCTTTGCGGCATCTGTGGCCACATCATCAGGGACATAGCGAGATAACTTGCTAAACTCATCCGCGTACTGAGCCACAGTACGGTTCCCCTGGCATAAGTTGCGAAACTCACGCTTCTTCAAATTCATGGCTCCAGTTGAGACATGGGCTGTACGGAAGGCTTGCTGAAATTGGTCCCATCTCACTGTGGCTATAGGGTAGGTGACGGTGTAATTCTCCCACCATGATGCTGCTGGTCCATCCAACTGATGTGCGGCAAAACGCACCTTCTCAGCATCAATACATCCTGTAGTGGTTAACTCCCTTCCAATCATGCGGAGCCAATCATCTGCTACTATAGGCTCGGTGCTACTGGAAAACACCGGTGGCTGCAACCTCAGAAAATGGGCTAAGTTGTCGACTGGTGGGGGTGGTGGTGGTGGGTTGTTGTTGTTGCTGCCTTGGTTCTAAACTAACAACTACATCAGGGTATTCTGTTGCTGGATCAACTGAGTGAACTCCGGTGGGAAAGCAAATCTGGCGTCACGTCTTGGAGGCATCTGATGGGTTTAGAGGGGAGAGATTAGAATAGAATGAGGTCTAATGAGAAAGCACTACCCATATGCGCATGAGACAAACACAAACATTTCACTCAATCAAGCAAGCAAGGTATACGATCTGTCTAAATATCGTAAAAGTGCCCAGACTATACTATTTACATGGTGGAATACTACTATTGATGTGGTGGTCTACTAAAAATATTCCTCGGTTGCAGACTCCATGATATCTGCTCCAGCTTCGTCTTCAAAGTCATCATCGCTAAGGTCGGAGTCGGTGTCGTCGATGATGATGTAGTCTTCCGGGCGAATCTCCTTGGGTTCTTCATCTTCTTCTAGTGGTGTGGGGTCTCCCATGAATATTCTGATCTTTTTAATCAGGTCGTCATTCTTGTCCACTAGTACGACGATTTCCTCCTCATAATCTTCACGTGTAGCCTTGAGTTCTTCCTCCAGTTCCATGATCCTAGTCATTGCCTTCTTCAGATCTATCATGCCTGCACACATCTGATTCTCCTGGCGTCGAATGTGCTGGTTTAGTTCCTGGATGAAAGCTGCAATTGATCTATCCTTCCTGGTGCTGATCATCTCCCATTGCTCATCTCGGCGCCCACAGACCTGGTAGATAGTATCCTTAAGCTCATTTTGGTAAACTTCTCCAATGCGTCCCATGGTGATGTGAGCTGCCATACTCTTTCCTAAACTCCAGGTTGGTGCATCGAAGGAAAACTCTATGGGTTTAGTGACTGGCGTGAAGGTTCTTCCTGGAACTTGAACTTGAATCATCCATCAGTGCTCTTCTGGTAAAGTGGCGTTGCAGGTCCCGGTGAAGCTTGGTATTCCTATGTTCAGGTACCTAGTGACTTCCTTCAAGTGTCGTCCAAAAGGTGCTTCTTCATCTGGTTGTACAAACTAGTTCCTTGCATCTGCCATCCTAAAGAGTGGAAATGGAGAGGAGTCAGAAATGAGAAGAGAATAGTGATCTATGGTTTTAGCTTAGTGGCCGTGTCCTACACTCACCGTGTGCTCTGATACCATCTTGTAACGACCCGACCTCAAGCGGTCAAGTCTCTATGCTTTAGTGTCATCCCTGCATCGGTAATGCTGACACACACATTACTCGAGGATTTATAACAGAGTAGCAATCACACACTTATTACATCGAATGTCTCTAAAGAGAACTTATTACAATAAATATGGCTTAAGGCCATCTAATACGATAATAGCGGAAGGCTTGGAAGATAAAGTGAGTCCATCAACTCCAACGGCATAGCTGAGCTGCACAGCAATGACCTAACGGACCTTACTCCTCGTCTGAAAAGTCTGCAACATAATACGTTGCAGCCCGAAAACGGGTCAGCACATGGAATATGCTGGCAAAGTAACACAGTAGAGCAAGAACAGAATAATGCTATCACTACATGCATATTTGGCTGGTGGAAAGCTCTGTTTATAGTTTTTGCGAAAAGCCAATTTTTCCCTACAACAAAGGAATAGATTTTAATTTAACTATCATGGTAGTTGAAACATCATTGAGAAGGTTCCTCCAACTCAATCCCAATTAAGGTAATTATCAACCCAACAACATTAATTTAGAGTGATGAGATACTTAAGATGCTCCAAGTACTAGATACTCAAGATGTCCATAACCGGGGACACGGCTAACCATTATTAGTTTGTACACTCTGCAGAGGTTTGCGCACTTTTCCCCACAAGACTCGATCGCCTCCGTTGGATTTCTCGCACTACATGGTGTTTGAGAAACGGATGACCGAGACACAGTCTTTCAGAAACATTAACTCTCTACTCCGGGCAGACCATACCAAACCTACACCCACTACCTGCTGATCCACCTCTTCAAGAGCTTCACGTAACTTACTCAACTATGCTAGAGCCCATAATAGCTTGTGGCTGCACAAGGGAGCTTCTAGCATGAATAATCTTAGTTCCCTTTGAGCCCGGGTGGCGGTCCATAGGAAGATCACACGGGTACTCGGGGATTTCCAAAAATACAGGCAACACTGGGTACTCCAGGTGCCTCAATCCACCCATATGTGTCTTTAAGTCTCCACCTTAAGTTGAACCATTAATTATCAATCTCACATCTTTCATGGATTTCACTCACCCAAACCTCGTCTACGAGCACAGCATAGCAATATAAGCAATTCGTAAGAGTAACTCCCAAGGGTTTGAATGTAACAGGGTAATAGGTTCTACCTCATCAACTACTTCCCAACCCACATGTTAATGACATCCTAACCTTGCAATGTTTGGGGATTGGAACTAATGCATAAAAACTGGGTGATAAAGGGGTATGATCAAAGTGTTACTTGCCTTGTTGACGATCCGCGCAACCTAGAGACTCCAAATAACACGCTTCGCACTCCGGGAATTCTAATGCAAACAAACAATAGCATAAATAAGCAATCAAGCAAAGAAGCACGGGTAAAACTCAAATAAGAAGATCTAACCAGAAAGTTCAACTTAAGAACTCCGGTTTGCAAAAAGAATCAAATAGAACGAAGCAACGAAACTCAAACGGCGAAAGAAACAAGATCCGTTTACTAATCTGGACCTAGGTCAAAGTTTACAGTAGCAAAAACTTGTTCAAGTTGGTTAAGCGGAAAGAGGGTCTGGAGACAAAGATCTAGGCGCTTGAATCGCATGATTCTGACTAACGAGCGAAAAGATAAACTAGAACGAAAATCGGATCAGAAATCTCGATCAGAAATAACCGTGGAAAATCTGATAAAATAAAATTGACGAACAGGCTAACGAACGAGCATTCATTATCTGTAACTAACGAGCGAAAACCGTTCATTAAAATGAACGTACGGACGAACGTCCGCTAAAAAGAAAAACTGGGAAAAACCCACGAACCTAAAAACAAGTTAGGTTTTTTTTTAAAATCGGATCGGTTTTCTTAAAAAAACAGGCAGCTACCTCCTCGGTCTGGCGAGGCATGGCGGCGATGGCGAGGCGAGGCGCGGCAGCGGGCGAGGCAGCG
>NC_057809.1:388320385-388362988 GCF_018294505.1 Triticum aestivum | reverse complement strand
TGCGGCGGCTTGTGCTGCGGGGCAAGGCGATGGGGGGGGGTAGCGTATATAAAGGGGAGGAGGGGTGCCTTGGGGAGGGGGCAAGGGGCAGCTGGGAGGGAGTCCGGCTCGGACTCCTTCGAGTAGGGGCGGCGGCGGCGCGGCCGGTCTCTTGGAACGAGACGACGCGCGGGAGAGGCGGGCCGGCGGCTGGGCTTCGGCCCAGTTAGCCTGCGCACTTTTTTTTTAAATAACTTCCGCCGAAACTAAAAAAATCCTAGGAAATAAAATAAAAATCTTAAAATGCCAAAACAAATTTTCACCGTCTAAATGAAATATTTAGAACGAGATGAAAATTTTCTTGGCCCTAAAATGCAATTTTGAAAACGTGCAATTTTTCTAATGCAAGCAAAATTGCAAATGAAATCCAAATAAACCTAACATTTGATTTTAAATATTTTTCCTCCAATATTTCAATTATTTTGGAGAAGTCATACTATCTCCTCTCATATATTTTTATTATGAAATATTTTTGGAGAGAAAAATAATTAAAACCAAAAATCCTCGTTTCAAAATTTGATAAAATCAAATTTGAAAACCGGGGAAATCCCCAACTCTCTGCGAGGGTCCTTGAGTTGCTTAGGATTTCGAGGATCGCGAGACGAAATGCAATAAAATATGTTATGCAAGAATTATCTATGTATAACATTCCAAATTGAAAATTTGGGATGTTACAGTAGTATTAACCATTTCGAAAAGGTCAAAATGCAGGTGCCACTTCAGGGAAAAACGTAAGCACTACAAACCTTTCTCCTTTTCCTTACTCACTGTAACAATTATTAATGCAATCCATAAAAACATAGGATGTTAGGACAACTTCATCTAAACTGCCCAAACATCATTGGACAGCGACAATAACCAATCATCCTTCTACCTGCAGACTCGACTGTGCGTTCTTTATGTTCATGAACGCAAAGCACTACACCGACAATGGAGAAACAGTGTTACTAATAGAAGAACAAGTCCCAGAGTTGAGGAAGAAAATTCTCTATCAAATAATCAGCCAATACAGAGATACGGCCGCACTATCATTAATCAACTACACAACATGTTTCTCTTTCTAAAGGCAACAATGTAAAATTCTACTTATCTAATTTTCAGAGACACACCAATAAATTTTTATTTTTTATTTTAACAGATATGCTGAACTGTGAGGTCGATATGGAAGACAGAGAAATGCAACGAATACATTGTTACATAATAGAAGAAGAGATTCCTCCAACTCCCGAGCACATTGGGACGAGCGCTCAAGAGATAAAATTTATTGACATTAATCACACAAGCAGCGATGAGGAGAAAGAAGATTGTTATGTGACCAGCAATGATACCACCAAAGTATCTGAAGAAGCACTCACGGAAGGCCCAGACAGATGTTGGTTTACAGAGGGAACAACACGCGCAGCCAGACACTGATTTACAAAAGGAAGACGAACGAAAAGATCCACCGATAGAACCAAACAGACCACCCCCAGATAAAAACACTAAAGGCATAACACACTCTCCTTTAGAAGTGGATAACAAGACAAAGAGCGTACCAACTCGCCAACAACAACTTTCCAAACAGAAAATGAACCCTGTTGGCAAAGATCGCATATCAGGAACATCACCCAAGGCAAAACATGCACAAGAAGAAAAGAAGCAGAAAGATAAGGATTTAGTAGAAAAGATACTTCAAAAGAGGAAACGTGATGCTGTAGTCTCAGTAGAACCGAGGATCAAAAACAACAACACACAAAAGGAAACACCAACACCTGGGCAGATTAACGAGCAGGCGCAGTTAGGTCATGACAAGAAAAAGGCAAGGCATCTTGCAAGAGTTCAGACAAGTTCCCCAAAACCCTCGACGATTCAATCATATAAGATCAGGTCAGCAAACATAATCTCGACTAAGAGGCCATTCAAGCGAGCTAGCAAGGAACTTGAGAAAGTCAATGCTGCACCACTTGTTCCAGGAGATTTCATTTACAAAGAAAAGGCCATGCAACTCTATATATATCTGATGAGCCGACAAGGAGAGAAAGAATGCGGACAGTAAGAAGATTCTCCTTGTTACATAGAAACGATTACAGAGAGATGCACATTGTCTAACATCCAACTAACCATTCACTCACCTACTTCTAAACCCTCCTTGCTTGGAGAGAACAACTATATAGAAGCTCAAAGCGCGAAGGCTACATTTCAGAAAAATCCTTCATGGAACAAGCAGGGAAAGGAGATACACAAATGGAGGGCTCCATGCTAAATGTGTTACTGGACGAATGGACAGAACAGGAACAGTTCAACCCAGACGTCACAACTGTACTCCCTGCAGAATTTGCAAATGTATGCATACCTCACCCACAAAACACACCACCGTCATTACTATGGTAGAATATTTAACTAAAACCACACACTCTCTTTCTTGAAGATGGTGCTCCGTATGAATTATAATAGAGGCAAGCTATCAGAATTCAACGAGGACGATGCACTAGAAGGATTTGAATAACTCGTGTGAGGTAAAAAACACCCTGCATTCGAAGATGGTAAGTTCAGAACTATTATCAAACACATGACTTATTCTCCTTGATCTTCAACAATTAAATGAAATTCAATTTTTACATCAACAATGATCTCCTGTCTCAACGTAGATCATGATACATCATCACACAGACAGCCACTACACGCTCTATGTAATGTATAAGTACAGAGATACCATTGACATTCTTGACTCGCTGAACTATGTAAACTACGCCGATTTGTCTTGGAGTAAGCACCATGTGCATCGAGCAGAACTGGTACGTACTTTTTGTACATTGATTTATTCTTTTCCTCGTGATAGTATGATACTCTTACTTTTCTCAATGCCACACCCAAACAAACAAAACCAAAATGCAATCACAGATGAGAAGGATGTCCATGCTGTTGAACAAGTACCACCAACTAAAACACAAGAACGAACCAAAGCAAGAAGGAACACAATGCGGACACTTCACGACCCAATTTGTGAAATACTGGAATGGGAAAGAACTGGTCATGGACAGAGGGGATTTTCATGTAAGTTACCAGTACATACACATCAAATAACTTGATTTCTTTATTACCGTAATTAGTTTATTCACAGTAGTGGACAACACGTAACTATAAACCATACATTTTGACATGCCTGCAGCCCAGCAAGGTGGATGCCGAATGGAAACCAGAGTACGTATTCACAATCATATTCGGTAAAACCAACCAAATAAAGCACCATCAACTTCCTGAAAAAATCAAAGTTTTCAAACTAGAGACTATAAACCTTTTTTCGCCCATGAAAGGTAATATAACTATTTTCATTTTTACCATCAGTCAACATGACAAGAGCTTCAAATATATCTTTTAGAAACAACAGCCATAACTTTTTATCTGTTTTGATAGAGCGAGACGAAAAAACCATCATCAATCAGGGAGCACCAAGAAATACCCGCAACACCGGCATTCGTTTAAACATGTGCATAAGGCGAACGAGCTCTACGACATAGTCATGAGTGACACATGGCAGGACAAATTCAGAAGGTGACTTGGTTCCTTTTGCAACTGAAATTAGTTTAAGTTAGGCGGCAATCACACAAATAAGATAGGAAATGGGAAAGAACCATGAATTCCTGTTTATCTTCTTGCTTTTTAATGACTTTATCAACAAAAGTTTCTTCTACTGTCCTGCTTGTAAGCGGGAAAGTAGTATTCTCGAGAGATCAATCACAGAGCAACAGCACAACTCTTACTAGATCAAACCTAAAGGAAATATTTGGGCTTGCAAACAAGAAAAAAGTCAAGGAATGGAAAAGAAGGTGCTCGATGAGTTAGCAGAAGCATGGGAAAGCAACAAAACTATACAAAAAAAGACATAGACTATTAATAGGCCCATGCTTTGCAGAGGTAAATTTCAAAAAAAAACCACAATGATCATATAAACTCATCTTTTTGCGATGATTGTTTAATCTCTTATTACCGATCTATTTTTTTCTAACTCGTTTTTATCATTTTTTATTTGTTGCCTGGAGCATATTCTGGGTTTAAAGGATAAAAGAAAATCTATGACAAACTTCAGAGATGATATCACACGAGATAAGGATATCTTGGTTCCTTTGTTCCTTAAGAAATGTCAATCAGAGAAGCTCAAAATAGCAAAAATGGTAATAGCAGTTTCCATACAACAAAATAAAAATAAGCATTTCAAACAGAATATTATATTCTGAACTCTCCTCTAACAATAAAACTTTTGTACCGCTGGTATTCATGCCACTTGAAAAGGAAGACCGATACACACTTTTGTGCTCAACAAATATAGAAGGAAGCTTCAAATCATCGAGCCTGAAGAAACCTCTGTTGAAGAATTGAAGAGGCAAGAATACCTGAAAAATCAACGTGTTCAACACGTGCATGATGGCAAACTAAGTAAGCAAATTGCTGACATGGAAATCAATGAAGCCAACAAAGAAAAGGAGCATAACAAATACCACAACCATAAAGACAAACTGGTAAGAATTGTAAATAACACCATCTTTCAGTTTTACAAATTACACTACATGTCTCTCTAAAACAAAAACAAAATGCAATTCCTAGGTGCCCAGGTTTAAAGAAGTATACGAAATATTACTCGGTGAAAAATTTGAAAAGGAAAAGACTAGATGGGAAGTTCAATTTTTACAGGGCGTTCCAAAGGTAAACAAAGGTGAAACCCCGTTTGCTGTCCTAAGGTTCGCGCATCTCTTTGATGGAAACCACTTCGTTGAAGAGATAGATAGTATCGACGTAAGTTTTCGCTGAAAACTCGCACTAAATCTACTAGATATCATACAACTGCATATGAACTAATTCTGATGTGTTTTCTCTCCGTGTTTTTCACTGAACTTTTTATAGGATGACATGGAACGATGGAAAGCGGAACAAATGTGCATGCTACTATTTCGCAAATAGAATACAATCGAACCCAGCAAAATGGGCGATGAGATTAGAAAGATCTACGACGACATTAGGGTATAAAAAGTTGTTGATAAGTGAACGAGCCTAGCTCCATCTAAACCTCAGAAAAATAGTTTAACCGCAAATCATACTGTGATAATGAAACAACAGACTGTTTTTATTGATATAGTTCCTTATTTCTTCTATAACCAAGCATTCGAACACAAGCCCCAAGTCCATCTCTAGACATACGTGTCCCCATAAAGCGCCAAGTCCATTCCTACACATACATGCGTCCCGTCGACGCGCAGTGACTCTACATACTCCTCACACATCTGCCGGTGACTTTGATGTTTCACAAACATTCCCCCTCTCTGTAACCATGTGCTGCCGAATGCCACCAACCTACAGCATGCATCTGGCATGAGTACAGACGTGACTCTCTAAATGAGTATTAGAACAAATGCATCTTTGCCTCGAGAAGCAGCATGTCCATGCCTATGTTGGCTTCATTTCCGTGCCTCCGATGCTTACATCCACGTGCCTCATGCGACACTTGCATGTCCCGTGGTTCTCTAATTGCCCGTAGAACCTACACTTCCGTGCCACCTATGTTTGCATCTACGTGCCTATAGAACCTGCACTTCCATGCCTCGTGTGCCTACATCCACATGCCTGTAGAGAGGCTCCACTTCAGCACTACCATGTGAGTTCACAACCGTGGTGCCTTCATTTATGTGCCTTACGTCCCTACACCGACGTGCCTCACGTGCCACTTGCCGAGACTCTTACATGCCCCGTAGTGCCACACCCACGTGACTTCACAACCGTGTTTCTCTAACCAAGTATTCGGACCCATGCCTCTGCAGCCACACTTTTGTGCATCCAAAGCATGCACGTACGTGCCTGTGGTGCCTTCATTTCTGTGCCTTACGTACCTGCACCCACATGCGCAACGTGACATCCGTGGCTCCTGAGACTTCACAACCGTGCCTCTATAACCAAGCATTCTGACACATGCGTCTGCCACTGCACTCTTTTTGCATCCGCGCGATTGATACCCTGTGCTTCGAGAAGCCGCAAGTCCGTGCCTGCGTTGCCTTGAAGGCCGTGCCTCCTATGCCTACATCCACGTGCGCAACGTGACACTTGTCGCGACTCTTACGTGCCCCGTAGTGCCACACGCACGTGACTTCACAACTGTTGTTCTCTAAACGAGTAGTCGTACCCATGCCTCTGCCGCCACACTTTTTGTGCATCCAGAGAGTGCACGTACGTGCCTGATGTCTACTACGCAACCTTCTTCTTGTAGACGTTGTTGGGCCTCCAAGTGCAGAGGTTTGTAGGACAGTAGCAAATTTCCCTCAAGTGGATGACGTAAGGTTTATCAATCTGTGGGAGGCGTAGGATGAAGATGGTCTCTCTCAAACAACCCTGCAACGAAATAACAAAGAGTCTCTTGTGTCCCCAACACACCCAATACAATGGTAAATTGTATAGGTGCACTAGTTCGGCGAAGAGATGGTGATACAAGTGCAATATGGATGGTAGATATAAGTTTTTGTAATCTGAAAGTATAAAAATAACAAGGTCGTAAGCGATAAAACTGGGCGTAAACAGTATTGCAATGCTAGGAAACAAGGCCTAGGTTTCATACTTTCACTAGTGCAAGCTCTCTCAACAATAATAACATAATTGGATCATATAACTATCCCTCAACATGCAACAAAGAGTCATTCCAAAGTCACTAATAGCGGAGAACAAACGAAGAGATTATGGTAGGGTACGAAACCACCTCAAAGTTATTCTTTCTGATCAATCCATTGGGCTATTCCTATAAGTGTCACAAACAGCCCTAGAGTTCATAGTAAAATAACACCTTAAGACACACATCAACCAAAACCCTAATGTCACCTAGATACTCCAATGTCACCTCTAGTATCCGTGGTATGATTATATGATATGCATCACACAATCTCAGATTCATCTATTCAACCAACACAAAGTACTTCAAAGAGTGCCCCAAAGTTTCTACCGGAGAGTCAACACGAAAACGTGTGCCAACCCCTATGCATATGTTCATGGGCGGAACCCGCAAGTTGATCACCAAAACATACATCAAGTGAGTCAATAGAATAACCCATTGTCACCACGGTTATCCCACGCAAGACATACATCAAGTGTTCTCAAATCATTAAAGACTAAATCCGATAAGATAACTTCAAAGGGAAAAGTCAATCCATTACAAGAGAGTAGAGGGGGAGAAACATCATAAGATCCAACTGTAATAGCAAACCTTGCGATACATCAAGATCGTACCATCTCAAGAACACGAGAGAGAGAGAGAGATCAAACACATAGCTACTGGTACATACCCTCAGCACCGAGGGTGAACTACTCCCTCCTCCTCATGGAGAGCGCCAGGATGATGAAGATGGCCACCGGTGAGGGATCCCCCCTACGACAGGGTGCCGGAACAGGGTCCCGATTGGTTTTTGGTGGCTACAGAGGCTTGCGGCGGCGGAACTCCCAATCTCTTCTGTTCCCCGAAGGTTTTAGGGTATATGTGAATATATAGGCGAAAGAAGTCGGTAAGGGGAGCCACGAGGGGCCCACGAGGGTGGAGGGCGCGCCCCCTGCCTCGTGCCCTCCTCGTTGATCCCCTGACGTGCACTCCAAGTCTCCCGTATTGCTTTCTTTCCAAAAATAACTTTTCTGAAGGTTTCATTCCGTTTGGAATCCGTTTGATATTCCTTTTCTGTGAAACACTCTGGCATTGGGCTCTGGGTTAATAGGTTAGTCCCAAAAATAATATAAAAGTGTTTAATAAAGACCATAAACATCCAAAACAGATAATATAATAGCATGGAACAATAAAAAATTATTGATACGTTGGAGACATATCAGTGCCTGCGGTGCCTTCATTTCTGTGCCTTACGTACCTGCACCCACATGCACAACATGACACTTGCCGAGACTCTTACGTGCCCGGTAGTGCCACACCCACGTGACTTCTACAACCGTGGTTCTCTAACCGAGTAGTCGGACCCATGCCTCTGCCGCCACACTTTTGTGTATCCAGAGAGTGCATGTACGTGCCTGTGGTGCCTTCATTTTTGTGCGTTACGTACCTGCACCCACGTGCACAATGAGACACTTGCCAAGACTCTTACGTGCCCCATAGTGCCACACTCACATGACTTCACAACCGTGTTTCTCTAACCTAGTAGTCGGACCCATGCCTCTGCCGCCACACTTTTGTGCATCCAGAGAGTGCACGTACGTGCCTATTGTGCCTTCATTTCTATGCCTTACGTACCTGCACGCACGTGCGCAACGTGACATGCGTGGCTCCTAAGACTTCACAACCGTGCCTCTATAACAAAGCATTCTGACACATGCATCTGCCACTGCACTCTTTTTGCATCACCACGGTTGATACCCAGTGCCTCGAGAAGCCGCAAGTCTGTTCCTACATTGCCTTGAATGTCGTGCCTCATGTGCCTACATCCACGTGCTTACATCCACGTGCGCAACGTGACACTTGCCGCGACTCTTAAGTGCCCCATAGTGCCACACCCACGTGAATTCACAACCATGGTTCTCTAACCGAGTAGTCGGACCCATGCCTCTGCCGCCACACTTTTTGTGCATCCAGAGAGTGCACGTATGTGCCTGTGGTGCCTTCCTTTCTGTGCCTTGCGTCCCTGCACCCACGTGCCTCACGTGACACTTGCCGAGACTCTTACGTGCCCCGTAGTGCCACACCCACGTGACTTCACAACCGTGGTTCTCTAACCGAGTAGTCGGACCCATGCCTCTGCCGCCACACTTTTGTGCATCCAGAGAGTGCACGTGCATGCCTGCGGTGCCTTCATTTCTATGCCTTACGTACCTGCACCCACGTGCACAACGTGACATGCGTCGCTCCTGAGACTTCACAACCGTGCCTCTGTAACCAAGCATTCTAACACATGCATCTGCCACTGCACTCTTCTTGCATCCGCACGGTTGATACCCCGTGCCTCGAGAAGGCGCAAGTCCGTACCTGCGTTGCCTTGAATGTCGTGCCTCATGTGCCTACATCCACGTGCGCAACGTGACACTTGACGCGACTCTTACGTGCCCCGTAGTGCCACACCCACGTGACTTCACAACCATGGTTCTCTAAACGAGTAGTCGGACCCATGCCTCTGCGACCACACTTTTTGTGCATCCAGAGAGTGCACGTACGTGCCTGTGGTGCCTTCATTTCTATGCCTTACGTCCCTGCACCCATGTGCCTCACGTGACATGCATGGCTCCTGAGACTTCACAACCGTGCCTCTGTAACCAAGCATTCTGTCACATGCGTCTGCCACTGCACTCTTTTTGCACTGCGTGGTTGATACCCCATGCCTCGAGAAGCCGCAAGTCCATGCCTATGTTTCCTTGAATGTCGTGCCTCCTGTGCCTACATCCATGTGCCTACATCCATGTGCGCAACGTGACACTTGACGCGACTCTTACGTGCCCTGTAGTGCCAAACCCACGTGACTTCACAACCGTGGTTCTCTAACCGAGTAGTCGGACCCATGCCTCTGCGGCCACACTTTTGTGCATCCAGAGAGTGCACACCCGTGACTTGAGTAAACACACGTACGTACTTATTATGGATTCACCTTTTCTGCATTCCGTGCCTGCACCCACGTGCCTCACGTGCCTAACATAACATGCGCCATGACTCTTACATGGTCCCACTGCCACGCCCGCGTCGCTCCTGAGACTTCACAACCGTGCCTCTTTAACCGAGCATTTTAACACATGCCTCTACCACCGCACTCTTGTACATCCACAGGGTTGATACCCGTGCCTTGAGAAGCAGCATGTCTGTGCCTGTGTTGGCTTCATTTCCGTGCCTCCGATGCTTACATCCACGTGCCTCACGCGACACTTGCATGTCCCGTGGTTCTCTAACTGCCTGTAGAACCTACATAGATTTCCATGCCTCCTATGCCTGCATCTACGTGCCTGTAAAACCTGCATTTCCGTTCCTCGTGTTCCTGCATCCACATGCCTGTAGAGAGGCTCCACTTCAGCACTACCAGTCTCAACACAAAAAAAAATTAGCACATAAAAAACCCATGCCATGATGCCAAGCATAACGAATCTTGATGCTTAAACGGACGGTTGAGATTACAGACAGTTTGATGGTTTCCATCTCTCCATCCCTCTTCTACTAGCTTGCTTCCCCTTCTGCAAAGTAAATCTCGAAACCTTCATCACTCCCGCACGCTCTCCTCCTTCCTTCTGCACACAAACACAAATTCGAAATCGAGTTCGCGTCACCAGACAACCGCCACCGCATTCGCCAACCACCCTCCAATCTGACATACACACAGCCACACACAGCCCGCGACAACACCAATAACCCTGCCGGCTGCGGCGACCGACGGCGAGGACTTCAACAGCGGCGGCGGAAATCGCAACAAAAAGAGAGCAAGGACACAATAAGTGGATGGAAGCGAAGAACACCGCACAAGTAATTGAAGGTAATTATCATTCTATCTCATTCCATTCCACCAGGTAGATCGTAGTGATTTTTCCACTTCCAGGAACAGCAACCCTAGCCACCACTACCAAGGAGTTTTCCAATACCTTAAATCAATTTGTCTAACAAATTGAACTAGCACAGAGATGCGATTTAATAGAAATGCTACTGCTCTCCGCCCTAGAATTTTCGCCATATGATATGTGCTCAAAGGTACTAAACCTGAAAACTAGAATATGTCGATAGATCCAAACCCCGCAATCATCCCGAGAGGCTAAAATTGATAACCGTACGAGATTTTCTACATCCCTTGTCCCTTCAATGTAACCATTTTTCAAATTAAGTGCCTCTGGTGTGAAAAACCATGAACAGAGAATAGGTGTACCTTGTGCTTCTTGGGCAAAACAACCCGTGCCTCTCTATCCATACAAATTTGTTTTCACACCATGCAGGGTTTTTTTCTGTGACACTCAACTCTGCTTCTAACACCTGCCCATTTTTATGCAGCAATGATAAATCCTAACGAAGAAGCTAAAACCCAGCAAAATACTGACGAAGACCCTGCTGAAGAGCATGCAATCCAGCAAGCTCCTGTCAAAGGTTTGAGCAAAAGTGTCCATTGTCTATCTACAAAAAACTATATTGAGACATTAATAACTTAACTACTATCCTTGACAACAATAACTTAACTATGTCTACAAATAAAACTACCTGCCACTTTTTATATATTTCTTTATAGAAAACAATAAAAATGTTCGCACACTATCTTATTTTTAATTCAAAAACAGTTTAACTTACCCAATAAATCTTCAACTCTCCTTGATGATATTTCTCCCATTATGAAATATCACATGCAGAGTGCATTTTTGTCTCAGAAAATGCTTCACCCTAACTTCACTTCCCCAGCTACACTTATAACCATAATTAATATTTTTTTCCATCCCCTAATTAGCTCAATCGGTAACAGTAGTAATAACCTTTCTTAACCCAAAAAACGAAAACTAAAAATCCCCTTTGGGAATTTCACATTCCTTATGCATAATAGTGGAAGATATATATTTTAAATGTGTATCAATTATTTTCGAACAAAAGAATATCCTTTTTTGTTACCTGGTCATTATGCAGGACACGAAGACGGTGATATTGAAAGCGCGGAAACACACAGCATGTCTCCTAATTCGTCAGAAAAGGACACAGAACAAAACATGAAGAACAAACCACCTACGGCAGAAATGGTAACTTACACCAGGCTCAACAGGATTAAACATCTACCAACAAGCAAAAAAAAGAGAAAATCAGATACCAACAATGTTTTTACTCCTGGAGCAAAAAGGCAAAAGCAAAAGGACAATGCTGAAAACATCATCGACACTAGTACCTTGCAGCATCAGCCATTACCTCTAATGGTACTCCCGCAAACAGCACCAACCGGCATGAAGAAACAAGGTGAACGCAAGAAGAAAAACAAACGACAAAGGGTAGAAAAAGAACAAGTCGATACCAACAGCAAAGGTTCAGCTACCAATGATGACGATGATGACACACAACATGATGCAGATTTCATTCCTATAGACGGCGATGATGCCGAAGAGCACGACAGCGATGTAGAACAAGACGACGATGTAAAAACGCACTTATGTACTAATTTTGAATACCACTATTCAGCACTCAGGATCTAACGTTCCTTTCTAACAAAACCATTTCTTTTTTCTTATGAAATGGCCCAAATCAGGCCAGAAGGACAGAAAGAGGAGAAAGACAAGAAGAAAAGAATTGGCAGCACCAACAGTTGATGAAGAACAGCAAGAAACAAACGAAGAGAAATGCCAAATCAAGGCAGGGGCAAAATTCGCTCATTTCAAGAAAGCATGGAATTTATTTAAAGACCGTCACAAGCAAGATATTAGGACGGCAGGATTTGGCAGCAAATAAAACTGCAAAATAACGGGCTCCATCTGCAGACCGCTTGCAGCACACATCTACGACAACCTGGACATAGAAAGCATGACAATAACCTTCGGTGATGGTACTGAAGACAAAAAAATCAAGATTACCAAGGAAGCTATCCCCAAGGCGTTTGGATACCCAAACGGCACACAGAAATCAGCACCAAGACCAACGACTAGCCCAACTTCAATGAAAGAACTGATGTCAGACCTTGGCTTAAAACGTAGAAAAATCATGCCAAAAGAACTGTTCAAGGAGCTAGAAATATCGGTGGAACTAGATAATGAACAACCAAACAGGAAATCACTTCAAATATTTTTCCTTATTTTTTTTCCACAATGTTGTCTGCGGGTCAAGCGCCGCTATCTTCAGCAAACAAGCTATAATGGTCAAGGACATGGACTATCCAGAAATGGCAAAGATGGATTTCTGTGAGGTAATTGTCGAAAGTATTAAGGAAGGAGCCAAGATATGGCAGAAGCACAGGATGTTGCCTCAGGAAGAAAAGAACAAAAAGCATATCAATGGTTTGGCACAGGGACCAGTAATCATGTACCTCGACTCACTGTTGCTTCCAACCAACACAAAAGAAATGCGGAAGATTGCAAAGACAATGGACAAGACCTCATTACCACAAGCAAACCATCTCAAAGAGAGTGACCTAGCAAAAATAGCTAGAGCAGACATGAAAAGGGATGGAAAAGCACGACCCGATGACTATGAATTTGGCAAGATACATGTATAGCTCTATTGTACATAAACGAGTCCTTCCCTTTTTAAAAACGTTTTCCATTCTAATCAACTCCATTTCACCGAAACGATGCAGACATGGAAAGGAACAGCGGAGAGGATCTTCTATGCCAGCACAGCATCAACTTTGCCTTCAATTCACTAGATAGCAGGAGAACATCGTAAACAACATTAACACCAGCACACGACCAAACTGCTACCACCTCCACCCAAGCGCCGGCGCGAACCACGTGGTGGCACCAGTGGAAACAGGGAACCAAACAAAAGCATCAGCACAGGACCAAAAGAAAGATTCCAAAGGATAAAGAAATTGTTGGAAAAAGTGCTCCATGAAGCAGAACAGTTACCCACAGTAACCACCAGGGCTGAACACCAATGCAACGAAAAATAGGAGAGATTGGATGAAAAAACAAGAACTCAGTCATGCAACAAACAATGCCCCTGATGGATTCTTTAGAAAAACTCAGAGAACTTCAGGACATAGTTTGCACAAGGTACCTGACAGACAACGCGACCCTGCAGACACTAGAGCAAGCAGATCCAACAGCCTCAAGTAGACTAGTCGATGCCAATCGCACGAATGAAATCGTAGCCACAACAGAACCAAGAGAAAGGAGAAAAAGAAAGAAAGAAGAAGAAGACAAAGAGAGGAAGAGAAGAACAAAATCAAGGGGCATGGGTATTGATAAGAAGAAGATAAAGTGGCAAAAACAGGTAAATAAATAGTAATGCATGGTGCCATCCGCCCCCTAAAGCAAACCCATGTTTTCATACCTCAACTGAAAAGAACCATCTCAATGCTTTCAGGAACGTACCAATAGCACGCCAGGCCAAGATGAACTCCAACAGCAGGATGACGTCAACAACCCCAAAAACAAGAATGAACGCAACAAACAAAGCAACCTCACAATAGACAATGCTACAACAACAACTACCCTAACAGAAGCACAAGATACGATCGACATCAGAACCATTGAAGAGGTCAATATGAGCATCCATTTTTCCTTTCAAAACTGGATAGAGTTATAAGTTAACTAACAAACCTCCAACAAAATATAGGCTCAGCTGGAGAACAATCAAGTCAGCAGTCCCTCCAACCAAATGCAAGAGTCTGACCCACAATCAACCATTAGCATAACAAACGACAAAGAAGAAGAAAACAACAAAGAGGAGGTAAACTTCCACAGCCCACTACACCCCACACCGAAAACTCATAATGGCAGGAAAGAAAGTGAACCACAAACTCATATTGTTTGATCTCCAGGCATCACAAGCACTGCAAGACCAAGAGACAACCCGTGTTGAAATTGAAACCCATAGTGAACCTCAAACAGACGAAGGCGTCACAGAACAGGAAGTTTGTATACAAGAGATTTCCAGTGCCACAACATTGCAGATCACCATCACGAGTACAAAGGAGAAAGCCCAAGATATCCCAGCCGATGAGAAACTACAGACTATTATACCTGACAAAGAAACAGTCGATGCAGGCACGAATAACCCAGTCATCAACATAGAGGTAAAAATTCAACAACAACAACAACCCATTTTCAAAACATTTATGATGTCTGAACTACCTAATACACCCCGCCACCGCAATACAAGCATTATAAGGGATGTATCAACCTTTTCTTTGAACAAATGCAGGAAACAAATGAGTACGTTCATCTCGAAGATCAAGAAGCAACACAACCAAAGGAAACTCGAAAACACACAGAACTTCAAACAACAACATCTGAAGAGGTGAGGTTACAAAGCTCAGACACAAATGAAGTTCAATCTATAATTTCAATTTTTATTAAACACAAAGAGGAAGCAAGCGAAAGCACTGACATAGACATTGAACAAGAAAAACAAGAGGACAACATGAGACAAGGAGAAGCCGTAGTTCTAGCAGTAGACAGTCCTACAACTACAGAGAAAGAGGTATTATAAAAAATTGTAACTGAACAGTCAGAGATGCACCCATTTCTTCAATATTTTGTGTTGGTGCAGGCACAAGAAGCTCAAGGGAGCACCAACAATCAAGACCATCAAACATAACCAGAGGAGCCCAATGAACAACCCGAACAGGTTCTTCAAACGGTAGACAATAATGCCACTGAAGACCAAGACACAAAAAATTCACTCACCAAACAATAGGTACCAGAGACAGCGGCAGCGTCAATGATTGAAAAGGTAAAGTTACGAAACCTGCAACTATGAAATTATAAAATTGCTGCGTGCACAATCAAATAAACTCCAACCTAGCACATCTGTATTCACTCAAATGCACTCTCACTTTGTCACCTCTATGTTTGAACAGCTGCAAGAAAAAAACAAGGTCAGTGATGATGAACAGCAAAATAAAGAGCAAGAGAAGGACCAAAAACCACCACTCAACGAAGAACACGTAGAACAATCAGCACTAACAACAACAAATACAGAGGTGAAAACACATAATACCTCTTCACGATCTTATAGTTCAAAAATACGCAATTGACATTTCACTACTTTCCTACATCGCAGATAGAGGAGACTAGTGAGCAAAAGGAGGGCACTGAAGAAGGTTAACATGTTCTTCAAACGGCAGACATCAACGACACACAAGACCAAGCCCCAAAATATTCACTCATCGAAAAACACGCAGCAGAGACGGCAGCAGCGACAACGACTGAAAAGGTAAAGTTACATAAGCTGATCCTATGAAAGTACAAAATAGCTATGTGGAACCTCCAATGCACTGCCACTTAGCCACCTGTGTGTTTCAAAAGCTACAAGACAAAAACGACGGAAGCGGCGATGAACAACAAAAGAAAGAACAAGAAGATGCCCAAAAACCTCCACTCAACGAAGAACAAGCACAACAGTCAGCAGCAGCAATGAGAACAGTAGCAGAGACAACAGAAGCAGCAACAATTGAGGAGGTAAAGTTACATAAGTTGATTCTACGAAAATATAAAGTAGTTCCATGAGAACTCAAATGCACTCCAACTTAGCCATCTTTATGATTGAACAACTGCAAGACAAAAACCATGACAGTGACGATGAACACCAAAAGAAAGAACAAGAGGATCCCCAAGAAACTACACTCAACGAAGAACGGGTGGAGCAGTTAGCATCACCAATGACGGCTCAACAGGTGAAGTTGCACAATTTTTTTCCACAAAATTACGACTTAATCACAATCAAAATAGCTCAAACCACGCACCGAGCACTTCGCTATTTTCCCATAGCAGCTGCTATAATTAAAATAAATAAGCAAGTTAAATTATTTCAATGCTTTTTCAATGATAACGCAGAAACACAAAGAAGGCAACCACGGAGATACAACCAATGAAGCAAACACACATATTGTTCTAGAGAAAGAACCAGAAACTATCAAAGAAAACCCTACACCGTCGTACGATGCCAATTCCCCTGGCAGAGAGGTCAGTGCCAACCAAGTCGAGAATGAAAAACAAGACGGAAAAGACCACCAGCAAGACATGATGGTTGACAAGGAGAAATATGATGCTAAGAAAAGCACAGACGACTCAAATAAGGATGGAGCAGAAACTGAACAAAAGGGTACAACGCAAAAAGAAGAACATAACATGCTGCAAGAAGCAGAAGGAGAACAAGAAAGGAACAACACTGGACGGGACATATCTTCTAGCATCGAAGCAGGCAAGACAATAGAAACATAATTGCTATCTTGTGATCTTGTGACTTGGAATTATTTACATTAAATTCAAAATCATCACAGGCACAATGGAGAAAGGGGCAAAGATAGTGATTCCATCAACAAAGCCATCGAAGACCTATACAATGTTGTATGCAAGCCATGGACAAGGAGAGAAATGTAAGTTCATGCGACTAACACAAAACACATTCTTACACACAATCATTTTGACTGTATCATGTGTAAACTAAAACATTTTTCTAAATATACTTTGCAGGGATGAGCTTTTCATTACAACGGACAAGTTTGATGTCAATCTAGGCCTTGTCGCCGAAAGCTTCAAGGTCGGTAAATCAGTATGCACCGAAGCAATTGAGACCATGCTAACAATCTTGAGAAAACAACTCAATGGCACAGGGAGAAAGATTCCGTCGTTAAGAAACACTATAAGTAAAGATCACAGCAAAAGAATCACGTTTAAAACCATATATATGACTTTATAAATAGATAAACTTCCCCTATAACTGAACTGACAAATTCCCTTTGTGTATCTGTGATGAAACAAGCAGCACTCGATAAAGGAAGCTGACGACGAAGATCCAATGTGCTACAAAAATAATGATCAACAACACATTAGAAAAAAATTACTACCTGCCAGGCTTAGGTCATTTTTCAACATGCAAGAAGAAGAAAAACTGCAAGATTATAACATGGTAAGTAGATCAGCTATTTCAAAACCAAAACACAATTGCGTATATGTTATGCAAAGTTCTCTTTTTATTTTATGTTTCTAAATATAAGAAGATTTCCAAATGTTTTCATTTTATTTTGTGTTTTACAGTTCCTTCTACCATGTTCGTTGTGCGGGTTTGAGCAAGACGAAACTATAAGTCATTACTTCACCATTACAGTTAACATGCAAAAGCAGCGCTTTGAACTCCTTGACTCTTCAACTGCATATCCAGGCACAATAGAATTCTTCAACAATGTAACCAGCAAAATAATGAAAATCTGGAAGCACATAAGCACAGAGCTACAACTTTCACAAAAAAGCATCGACCATTTCAAAAAGGTCGAACTAGAGGTGCCACTTCAAGGAGAACACACATAAGCACTTCCAACATTTCACTTCTTTCTTTTTTTCAATGCAAGATTCACTACTATAATTACTGAAATAATTCTGTTCTTTCGTCTTTTCAATGCAACAATTACCACTACCATTGCTCCAACATTTCTCTTCTTTCCGTTTCTTGAATGCAACAATCTTACTAGTACCATTCCTCTACATGCAGAATGGACTGCACATTCTATATGTACATGAACCTGAAGCACTACTCCAATGATGGAATAGCAGCAACCTTAGAGCCGGAACAAGTACCAGAGTTGAGGGGGAAAAATTCTATATCAACTAATCAGTCAACATAGAGGGAATACCAAACTATCATTAATCAAGTGTACAATAGGTTAGTCTTTTCAGAAACTAAACCTTACAATTTTGTCACACTAGAAGAAGTAATATTTTTTTAATTATTATTTTTTGATTCTAAGCGATATGCTGAATTATGAAGTCGATACGGGAGACAAAGAAATGCAACAAGCAGAATGTTGCATACTAGAAGAGTTTCCGCCAAATCCCGAGCCAAAAGAACATATTATGCATGCGACAACCACACAAGAGCATGAAGTTATTGATATATCCAGTAAACGCAGAGAGATTATGGATGTCAGCAGCCATGCCGTTGCCCAAGAATCTTGCACAGACCACGAAGAAAAGGATCCACCATGAAAGTGTGTTATATCGACTAGAGGGGGGTGAATAGGCGATTTTTATGAAATTCTTCACTGAGGAATTTGCCGGTGAGGAAATTCCTTAGCGAAGAACTACTAGCAGAGGAATAAGTACTCAAAAGTAAACATAAAAGAATACAAGCATAGTCATCATGATGAAATGAAGACAGGCACAGAGTACAGGAAGCGTAAGCACAGGATAACACAGGATGGAGACAAACAGACTGAAGAAATTGAACTGAGGAAATTGATAAAGTCTTCAATCAAAGTCTTCAAACACAGATATGAACCAGCACACAACACAGTTATGAGGAAATGAAAGAGTTGAGGGAATAGAACCGGTAAGCTTGGTGAAGACAATGATTTGGTAGACCAATTCCAACTGCTGTCTCAGTTGTACGTCTGGTTGGGGCGGTTGAGTATTTAAACTCGAGGACACACAGTCCCGGACACCCAGTCCTGAACACGCAGCTTAGGACACCAAGTCCTCATAGTATTCTCCTTGAACTAAGGTCACATAGACCTTGTCCAATCACTCGTGGTAAGTCTTCAGGTGACTTCCGAACCGTCACAAACTTGGTCACTCGGCGATCCACAATTCCTCTTGGATGCTCTAGACCATGATGCCTAACCGTCTGAAAGAAGCATAGTCTTCAAAGGTAACAAGCATCGGATCCACACAGGATCAATCTCTTTAGTGATGCTCAATCACTTGGGGTTTGTCAGTGTATGGGTTTGGGTTTTTCCTCACTTGATGATTTTCGCTCAAAGTCCTCGGAGGATGGGTTGCTCTCAAATGACAAGTGTCAGTTTCTCTCAGAGCAGCCAACCAGCTAGTGGTTGTAGGGGGCGGCTATTTATAGCCTAGGGAGCAGCCCGACATGATAAGACATAAATGCCCTTCAATGATATGACCGTTAGGTGGATATATATTTTGGGACAGCTGGCGCATAGCACAACAATGGTCGGAATTTTGAGTAGCAAAATCCTTAGGGCTATCATGTTCCTCACTGTGTAGGCAATCCGCACTAGTGAATTCCTAACTCCTCAGTCAGAACAAATTCCTCAGAGACCAGAAGAACTCCGTCTCTGTCACTGAAGAATATGACTGGACTGTATGAGATTTCCAATGGCTTCACTCGAAGGGATTCGTAGGTGTAGGATTTTGAGTTGAGCATCACATGGAATTTTTTCCTTAGTATTTCCTCGACCCCCTTTAACAGCACGGTGTTTCCTATGACTCAAGAAAGAGAAAATGAAACTACGAAAACAAAAGTCTTCACGCTTCATGTTCCTGGAATGAATACCAAGTCTTCAAGGTCACACCAATTTCTTCATTTTCAAAGTCTTCAGAAAGTCTTCAGAGATCCAAAGTCTTCAGTCAAAGGACTTCATTTTTAGGGGTCGACTTTCTCTGTAAATATCAAAATCCTCATAGAATTATAGACCTGTGTACACTCAGAAACGCATTAGTCCCTTAACCTATAAGTCTTCAATACACCAAAATCACTAAGGGGCACTAGATGCACTTACAATCTCCCCCTTTTTGGTGATTGATGACAATATAGGTTAAGTTTTCAACGGGGATAAACATATGAAGTGTAAGTACTGATATTGAGGAAATTGATTGCAAGATATAGAGGAACTCCCCCTGAAGATGTGCATAGTTAGGAATTTGCTTTTGAAGCAATGCACACTTGAAGAGTTGAATCATGGAGATCTCCCCCTATGTCTTGTAATTCATACACACATTTGACATATAACAGTGAAGAATTTGAAATGCAAGATGAAATATGGTGACTGATGTAATTCAGCATGCGTGCATTAGCATATACGAGGAATAAGCATGCAGAAAAACATCGGGTTTAAGTTTACAACTCGATCCAATAAAGTCTCAGAAGAACAAGAGTTGTAACTTAAAAGGAACGCCCATAAGAAAGACCCGCTTGAATACTAACTCAAAATTCTCCCCCTTTGTCATCAAATGACCAAAAGGATCGAATATGAGGACTAACGCCCTTGAAGAATATCAAGTTGATGATGGAGCGCCAGCGTTGTTGGGGTCGTTTGTCGTAGTAGGGCCTGCCGCAGTGTCGTCCAAGTCATCATTCTCATCAGTGTCGCACGATGAAGAATATGAGCTGGCCACCAAGGAAGGAACCTTGACCTTCTTGAATTTCTTCGGTGGAGGTGCATACTAGTCAAAATCTTCCTTGAGACCCATTTTCTTCAGATCTTCTTGACCATACAGATGTGACAGTATTGCCCAGGTGCGACCGAAGACTTCATGGAGGTAGTAATGGTTTTTCTACACTTCATTGTGTGTAGAAGACATGTTGTGAAGAAAAGAACCAAACTGACGCTTAACCCATTTATGATTTCGATCCACCTTCTGGTGAAGACTAAGTAGAAGCTCACGATCAGTCATCACATGAGGAGCAGTGGCTTGAGGAGTAGACTTGGGTGCATTGGCAGAGTCATGTGTCGTAGAGTCATCATTGGTGGAATAAGAGGCAGCTTTGCAAAACTGTCCATCCAATGGACGAATGCCTTCATCTATAACAGCTGGTGCCTTGCCCTTTTCATTAACTGAGGAATAGGTCCGCTTGAGGACTTCAATTGGGGGCAAGTAGCTGAGGTGATTCTGAAAATCAGCTTTGTAGTTGAGTGAAGACCTTGTCCTGAGGAATCTCATAATCCAAGGTGCATCAGGCTTCAGCACAAACGGAGACAGTGCAACATTTGCCAGAGTCCTCATGAAGAAATCGTGATAATTGACAGGAATGCCATGAACAATATTGAACACCAGATTCTTCATGATGCCAACAATTTCGTCATCAGAGGAGTCATGGCCTTTGATAGGACTCATTCTCCTCGTAAGAATACGATAGACAGATCTGGGCACATAAAGTAATTCCTTCACGAGGAATTTGGTTCGTGGGGCCTGACCTGGCTTCAAAGGTTTCATCAAAACTTGCATGTAGTGATTTGTAAGCTCAGGTTCACTATAGATGCAATGAGCTTCTTCAAGGGGAGGACTAAGTGGTAAGGCACAAAGCAATTCAGTAGTTGGTGTTGTGTAGTGAGTGTTCTCAGACATCCAGTCTAGCCCCCATGAATTCACATCTTCAGAATCTCCTGTGATGTGCAGCGTTACATAAAATTGAAGAATCAGTTCTTCATTCCAATCACAGATGTCAGAGCAAACGTTTAACAGTCCAGCTTCGTGAAGAACACTGAGGACTGGAACGAAACACGGCAGAGATTCCATATCCACGCGAGGAATGTGCTCATGCTAGAAGATTTTCTCTTTGTTGAACAGCACTGAGGAATAGAAATTTGCTTGACTAGCAGTGCAGAAACACCTCTTCCTTGTACGAGCAGAATCACATGGGTTGTAGTCTTTGAAGAATACGTGCTCGCCAAAGAAATCATCAGGCTTGAACTTTTGCTTGCGTGAGAATGGATACTTTGGCTTGGGCAGAGGAGTGTCAGTGAGTTGCATCACGACCTCAGGAATCGCAATCTCAGGTTCTTTAGGCTGAGGAATTTCTGGTTCCTCTTCAGTGGCAGTCTGTGTCTTTAGATGTTCAGCAGCAGCAGTTTCTTCAGCACTAGTGGCTAGAATTTCCTCATGTACAGATGAAGTGGGGTGAGTTTCTTCAGAGCCCATTTGAACAGTTTGTGCAGGGGACTGAGGTATTTGCTGCAATGGTGTGAACATTGGAGAGTTTGGATGCTGACTTTCCCAGAATTCATCACTCATCACTGGTGTGGAGCAGCCAACGTCCACATCTTCATCTTCCATTTCGTCAACGCCAGCCTCTTCAGCTGTGAATTGAGGCATAGGCAAGGAGATAACAGGTGTTGAAGGGATCGTATCCACTTCAATTTCTTCATCAATCTGCTCTGACGAAGCAACAGAATGATTTTCTTCATCAGATCCGCTAGGGATCTCATATTCTTCACCAAAAGGAACAAGGTCCTTTGATGGCATGGTTGAGATCGGAACAGCATCAATGGGATTAGCAAATGAACTGGTCAATGGCTTCATCTTCTTCGGAGCAGAAGTAGCTGATGCTTTCCTTTTGTTCACTATTGCACGCTCTGCAGCCTTGGTCTTCTTCACATCTGATGCAGATGGAAGGATCAGAGTTGGTGTTGGCGCAGGAGGAGCAGAGGAATCTGGTTGATTTTCTTCAGGCACAACTGATGCAGTTGCCCTGATTTCTTCAGTTTCTTTAGGCGCACCACTAGTGGATGCCCTAGCAATTTCTTAAGTGGCTGGAATGCAGTCGTCAGCCCTAGAACTCACATTTTCTTCAGCAGCCTAATTTTCATCAACGGTGCTGGCATGTTCTTCAGTCGGCTGAGCAGATGCTTTAGCCTGAGGAATTTCCTGTTGCGTTGGGGCAGCAACATTGGAAGTGAAGTTTTCAGCAAGTCTCAGAAAATGAACCTTGGCTCCAAGCCAATCAGCGCGGTATGCGTCAAAGTCATCACTAAGTTTCTTGATCTCAGTTTGAATAGCGACAAGTTCTTCAGTTGTCATAGAGACAATGTTTTTCTTCAGATAGAACTCCTTCTTGTACTGCGCTTTCTTGATCTGCCTGGCCTTCTCAAATTTCCATTTTTCTTGTTGAATGAAGTGGGTCAGCATGTGACTTTGGCCAGGAGTCAGCTTGAAATTAGGCATGGGAGTGTTGGGGTTCTTGTGCCAAACATCAATGTATTCGAGGATCAACTTGGGATCCAAAAGCAGTGGCACATCTGTTCCCTTGGCTCTAGCGGCCCTGACTTGCCTATCTCCGATGATTTCAGCAAGTTCATCATCATCAGCTTCATCTTCTTCAGAAGGCACTTGGAAGGCGACCTGCTTCTTATGAGGACTAGGGCGAGGACCTCGTCCAACAGTAGCCTTTGTCTTCAGTAGAGAGGGTCCCGTTGAAGAATTTGGTGTAGCTGAGGAACTAGCTGAAGCTCCTGAGGCAATTGAGATGCATGTGGTCCTTTGACACGTGGTGAGATGCACAGGTGCAGAGGACTTTGTCGGAGCGGCCGAAGACTTTGGCGGAGGAGCTGAGGACTTTTGAGGAGCAAGGGCAGCATGAGGAATTGGCCATGAGGGCTTTGAGGATTCTGGCCGTGAGGGCATTGCTGAGGAACTTGGCCTTGAGGGAACTATTGGTGAAGCACTTGGCTTGCGCGCAGGCTTCTTTGACATAGCCTTCTTCGGCTTGACAGTAGAGGCCTCAGCAGAGGCAGCAGCAACAGTAGAGTCTTCATTGAATTTCCTCACTGCTTCTCTGGCTTGCTTAGCCAACTTGGCTTGGCACTTAGCCCATTCATTAAGATAGTCCTCACCGTGCTTGAGGCTGGTGTGATCAGCTATTTGGCCATGTGCCAATGGAGGTCCTGGGCATGGAGGGTTGAGTGCGAATTTCTTCATGTACTTGGGAGTAACATACGTGTACTCCCTCCACTCTCTTGCCCATCTCATTTCTATCTTCTGAATTCACACCTTGCGCTGATTTTTGTCCTCTTTTCCAAACTTGGCCTCATCAGGAGTGCAGTAATCCTTCTGTATGTCATCAGGGATTTCAAACGTTGTGTTGACCTCAGCCATCTTTCCTCCTTTCTATGGCTTCTTACCATTAGCCATTTTCTTCAGTTGAGGAATTTGAACAATTGAATTCTTTGAAGAAGTATGCAACTTTTCTTCGAGGAACGCTGCAAATGAGTTAAGTTGATGAGAACCTAGTGATTCAGTAGCTGACATAAGTACCTGTGAACAGAGTATAGTTGCGAGGAATTTCGAGAGGTCATATGCATTCTCAGAAGGTTTTGTAAAAAGAACAAGTTTGAGGAATTTGACCAGATGAGTCTTGAAGAATTTCACTAAGCATTCTTTGTCTTAGGTTCCACAGATGTGTAGATAAAAAATCCACACATTTGAGGAATCTTGAAGAAAAACATAGCTTAGAGAAACAAATCAAGAACAGATGATATGAGAGGTGTTTTAGTGTGTGAAGATATGAAGAAAAACACCTTTGAAGATTTTGTATATATTCATTCGAAACAATGAGGGTAGTAAAAGTAACTTTTAATTACCCTGGATGAAGAACACGATGAACAGTGAGGTGGAGAGGTGAAGTTCGTCTGTGTAGATCTTCCACGCCCTAACTTGGCGGAGGAAGACCGCTACAGCGACAGCAGAGTGAAGATTTCCGCGGCCGGCGCCAGTACGGCGGCGATGAGGTCGAGGCAGTGAAGCTCTTCCACATCGGCGACGATGAAGTAGCGGCGGCGCTAGGGTTTGAGAAGCTCGAGCTGGAGAGAGGTCGAGCGGAGTAAAAGAAGTGAGGAAGGGGAAGAGGGGTATTTATAGCCATGGTGAAAAACTGTTCGCCCGAAGAAATTGGACGAACGTGCCCCTGACCCTTCTCATTCGCTTGACATGTGTCACCCACGTACTAAGAGGTGGAGATCATGTGCGATCGTGGGTGAAAGGATAAGTGTATCGTGGGATGCGGAACGGTTTGAGCGGCAAAGCCGAAAATTTAGATAAGATAGGTTTTAAAGTTCCGTTCACAATTTCTTCAGCTGACAAGGACACAGTGAAGATTTTGAACGAGTTTCAAATAGAACGCACATGAAGAATTTGTGAACAGATTGGGTTGAGTATAGCATAGAGGGGGAAAGGGTCCGATCACATTCACTTAGCAGAAAAACCAACTTGAAGAATTAGCAATAAGTGAATGTTGTAGAGGACATAAACTCGTATATATATATATATATATATATATATATATATATATATATATATATATATATATAGCCAATGAAGAAAAACGACGGAAACAGTGAAGACAATGCAAAGTTGAAGAATATGAGCAACTGATGAATTTCAACTTTTTGTGGTGGCGTGACCCACCGTATAAAAATGATGATTTCAGACACCGCATACAATTATCGTAGGGTTCTGAGAATCAATTCTTCATTAATTTATTCACACTTAGAGTGTTATTCTTCATTGATTGTAGAAAAATGTTTCTTCATGTGTTGCACATCTAAGTCATCAATTTTGCATAAGTGTTAGGATGAGTGTCCTTTTCAAAGAACATTCAAAGATTCTAGGATATTTAGCTCACACCGCAATTTGCTAAATATCTTCTCATCCAAGGGCTTTGTGAAGATATCGGCTAGTTGTTCTTCAGTCTTCACATGCTCAATAGAAATGTCACCCTTCAACACATGATCATGAAGAAAATGATGACGAATCTGAATGTGCTTAGTCTTCGAGTGCTGAACTGGGTTGTGAGCAATCTTGATGGCACTCTCATTGTCACAGAAGAGAGGCACATTCTTCATGTTGACGCCGTAGTCCTTGAGAGTTTGCTTCATCCATAGCAATTGAGCACAACAAGAACCAGCGGCAATGTACTCAGCTTCAGCAGTAGATAGTGATACACAGTTCTGTTTCTTCGAGGACCAACAGACCAAAGATCGTCCGAGGAAATGACATGTACCAGATGTTGACTTGCGATCCACACGATCACCAGCATAGTCAGAGTCAGAATATCCAATGAGATCAAAAGCCGAGCCCTTGGGGTACCATAATCCAAGTGTTGGTGTGTGAGCTAGATATCGAATAATATGCTTCACAGCCTTATGGTGTGATTCCTTCGGTGTAGCTTGAAATCGGGCACACATGCAAACACTAAGCATTATGTCTGGCCTAGATGCACATAAGTACAATAAAGAACCAATCATGGAGCGGTATACCTTATGATCGAAGTCAATACCATTTTCATCAGTGCACAGATGGCCATTTGTGGGCATAGGAATTTTGACGCCTTTGCAATCTTGCATGCCGAATTTCCTCAGTACATCCTTGAGGTATTTCTCCTGAGATATGAATATTTCCATTGCGTTGTCGATGAATTTGAATACCTAAGAAGAATTTCAACTCTCCCATCATAGACATTTGATATTCTTCACTCATCATATAGGCAAATTCATCACTATAATGTTGGTCAGTACAGCCAAAGATAATATCATCAATATATATTTGGCACACAAACAATTCACCATCATAAGATTTAGTGAAAAGAGTAGGGTCGAGTGAACCGGGTTTGAAGCCTTTCTTCATGAAGAATTCCTTCAAGGTGTCATACCACGCCCGTGGGGCCTGCTTGAGGCCATAGAGGGCCTTGTTGTGTCTAAAGACTTTGTCAGGATTCTTCGGGTCTTCAAAACCTGGGGGCTGGGCAACATATACTTCTTCCTCAAGCTTACCACTGAGGAATGCACTTTTCACATCCATTTGATATAAAGTGATATCATGATGGTTAGCATAAGCAAGTAATATGCGAATAGCCTCAAGTATAGCAACAGGTGAAAAAGTTTCATCGAAGTCAATTCCTTCAACCTGTGTGTAGCCTTGAGCTACGAGCCGTGCCTTATTCCTCACCACAAGGCCATTTTCATCTTGCTTGTTGCGGTAGATCCACTTTTGTGCCAATGATATTGTGCTTGCGAGGATCTGGACGTTTGACCAGTTCCCAGACATTGTTGAGCTCGAACTGATGTAATTCTTCTTGCATGGCCTGAATCCACTCAGGCTCCAGAAATGCTTCATCTACCTTAGTGGGCTCTGTGATAGAGACAAAGGCATACTGCCCACAAAACTTAGATAAATGTGAAGCTTTTGAGCGTGTGAGAGGACCTAGCGCTTTGATGTCATTGATGATCTTTTCAACTTGCACTTCTTTTGCAATGCGAGGATGAGCTGGTTGTCATTGAGGAATTTGATCAGAATTCTCTTCATCACCATTTTCTTCAGTATTTTCTTCAAGTGCATTAGCTTGATGTTCTTCTTGTTCTGGAATGAATTCTTCAGCAAATTCTTCAGTAGGAATGACATCCTTAGTAGCCTTGAACTTGATAGTTTCCTCAGGTGCTAGTTCATCTATCACAGTAGGTAGGTGCCCTCTTTGCGAGCCATTAGTTTCATCGAACCACACATCTACAGTTTCAATAACCTTGTGAAGAACGTTGTTGAAGACTCTGTAGGTGTGCGAGTCCTTTCCGTAACCAAGCATAAAACCTTCATGTGCTTTCGGTGCAAATTTTGAGTTGTGATGAGGATCTCTAATCCAACATTTAGCACCGAAGACTTTGAAATAACTTACATTGGGTTTTGTATCAGTGAGGAGTTCATAGGCAGTCTTCTTGAAGAATTTGTGAAGATATACTCTGTTGATGATGTGGCATGCAATATCAATTGCCTCAATCCAGAACAGATGAGGCGTTTTGTATTCATCAAGCATACTGTGACCCATCTCAGCAAGAGTCATGTTCTTGCGCTCCATGACGTCGTTCTGCTGAGGAGTGTAAGGAGCAGATAACTCATGAGTAATACCAAGTTCATCAAGATAGTCATCTAGACCAGAATTCTTAAACTCGGTTCCATTGTGACTTCTGATGTGCTTGATCTTCACGCCAAAGTTGGTTGAAGCCCTCGAGGAAAATCGTTTGAAGGCTTCCTGCACTTCATGTTTGTAAGTAACAATGTGTACCCATGTGCATCGAGAGTAATCATCAACAATAACAAAGCCATATTGAGATGCATCATTTGAAACAGCAGCATAATGTTTAGGACCGAAGAGATCCATGTGAAGCAATTCAAATGGACGAGTAGTGGTCATGATAATCTTTGCTGGATGATTGGCCTTTGTCATCTTCCCAGCTTCACAGGCTCCGCATAGGTGATCCTTGAGGAATTTGACATTCTCAATGCCGATGACATGCTTCTTCTTCACAAGTGTGTGTAGATTCCTCATGCCTGCATGACCAAGTCGTTGATGCCAGAGCCAGCCTTCTGAAGCTTTTGCAAGTAGGCACATGGCTGGTTGTGGTCTTGTAGAGAAATCAACAATATACAGGTCTCCTCTCCTAAAGCCTTCGAAGACTTTGGAATTGTCAGCTTCCATAACCACAACACAACGGTACTTGCCAAAGACAACAACCATATCAAGATCACAAAGCATTGAGATAGACATAAGGTTGTATCCTAAGGACTCAACAAGCATGACTTTGTCCATGTGTGGATCCTTTGTGATCGCAACCTTACCTAGACCCAATACCTGACTTTTGCCTTTGTCGGCAAAGATGATATGCTTCAGATGCGATGGAGATAATGGAGCATCCATCAATAGATTCTTGTCACCAGTCATGTTATTTGTACATCCACTATCGAGGACCCACTCGGTGGCTTTGGGTTGATCATCCTGGAGATGAATTAGTGCAGCTTACAAACTCATATACTTCATCAGTGAAGAATATGACATCAATTCATCAGATCAATTTCATCAAGCAAAAGAACAGATAAAGCAGTATGAGGACGTGAGAAATGAAAGTTCATTTCTTCATGATTAGCATGCATCCTTTCAGGCATACTCAGGTCTCCAGCAAATTCTTTAGACAATTACGTATGTCTGGAGACCTGACCCTGCAGAAGAGATTAGTTTTTTTTCTTCACCACCCACATCTGAAGGGGTGACAAAGAGTTCATCATTTTGCGAGCTCCACAAGAGAAAGGTGGCATAGATGCCAGTCCATTTCGTTTCACATAAGAGGGGTTAGAGTAAGCATAAGAGTAAGCAGAGAAATTCTTTGAGGACTTATGGACATAATGATTTGAAGAATAATGCATATATCCATAATCCTTAGATCTTCCCTGCGAAACAGACGGGTTAGCACGATGATGTTCATATGAGGACTTTGATCCTTTTGAGGAATATGATCCATGTGAGGAGTTTGGTCCGTATGAGGACTTGGATCCATATGAAGAATTTGGTCCATATGAATAATTTGATCTGGGGTTCCTATTCTTCACAGGTGACGCCATGATGACATTCACCTGAAGATTTTCAAGGCATCTTTTGGGAACCCAAATTTTCTTCATAGGAGGACCGTTCCTGCAGTTAGTGCCAACATATCTAGCAAATACTTCACCATTCTGATTTTTGAATAGTTTATAGTTGGAGTCAAATGATTCATCATCAAAACAAGGAGATTCACATGCAAATCCAGATAAGTTAGATGGATCAACTGGGGGTCCCTTTGCAGCAACCCATGTAGCATCAGCATTGAGTTTCTTCTCAAAGGAAATACCCTCTTTCCTAGGGTTCCTGTTGAGGATCTGCTTTTTAAGCACATCACAAAGAGTCTGATGCCCTTTGAGGCTTTTGTACATGCCTGTCATGTACAATTCCTTCAGCCCTGCATCATCAGTGATACTAGCAGTGTCCTGAGATGAGGAATTAGTGATAGCAGAGGCATGTGAAGAATTAGAAACATTAGCGGCATTTGAACATTCAGGTGAAGAATTAGCAGATTCACGTTCAATGCATTTCAAACAAGGAGGGACCAATTCTTCCTGAGAAGCGCTGATTTGTTGAGCAAGTAATGAATCGCGCTCCTTCTGAAGATCTTCATAACTCACTCTTAGCTTCTCAAGGTCTTGCTTTCTTTGAAGAAATTCATAAGAAGCTTCTCATGATCAGATAAGAGAGTGTTATGATGACCTTGAAGATTGTCAAACCTAGTCTGAAGTCTCTAAAGGTTTTCAGTCAAGGCTTCAGCACGATCCATTTCTTCACCCAACATATCATCACTTTTGTCTAGCATGTTTTGAACCTTTTCAAAAGCTCTTTGTTGTTTTACAGCAATCTTAGCAAGTTTAGAATAGCTGGGCTTAAGGTTTTCATCAGATTCATTCTCACTTGATTCAGAGGACCATCGGGTTTAAGTTTACAACTCGATCCATTAAAGTCTCAAAAGAACAAGAGTTGTAACTTAAAAGGAATGCCCATATAGAAAGACCCGCTTGAAGACTAACTCAAAATTCTCCCCCTTTATCATCAAATGACAAAATGGATCAAATATGAGGACTAACGCCCCTGAAGAATATCAAGTTGATGAAGGAGCGCCAGCGTTGTTGGGGTCGTTTGTCCTAGTAGGGCCTGCCGCAGTGTCGTGCAAGTCTTCATTCTCATCAGTGTCGCACGATGAAGAATATGAGCTGGCCACCAAGGAAGGAACCTTGACCTTCTTGAATTTCTTCGGTGGAGGTGCAGACTAGTCAAAATCTTCCTTGAGACCCATTTTCTTCAGATCTTCTTGACCATACAGATGTACAGTATTGCCCAGGTGCGACCGAAGACTTCATGGAGGTAGCAATGGTTTTTCTTCACTGCATTGTGTGTAGAAGTCATGTTGTGAAGAAATGAACCAAACTGACGCTTAACCCATTTATGATTTCGATCCACCTTCTGGTGAAGACTAAGTAGAAGCTCACGATCAGTCATCACACGAGGAGCAGTGGCTTGAGGAGTAGACTTGGGTGCATTGGCAGAGTCATGTGTGGCAGTCATCATTGGTGAAATAAGAGGCAGCTTTGCGAAACTGTCCATCCAATGGACGAATGCCTTCATCTATAACAGCTGGTGCCTTGCCCTTTTCATTAACTGAGGAATAGGTCCGCTTGAGGACTTCAATTGGGGGCAAGTAGCTGAGGTGATTCTGAAAATCAGCTTTGTAGTTGAGTGAAGACCTTATCCTGAGGAATCTCATAATCCAAGGTGCATAAGGCTTCAGCTCAAACGGAGACAGTGCAACATTTGCCAGATTCCTCATGAAGAAATCGTGATAATTGACAGGAATGCCATGAACAATATTGAACACCAGATTCTTCATGATGCCAACAATTTCCTCATCAGAGGAGTCGTGGCCTTCGATAGGATTCATTCTCCTCGTAAGAATATGATAGACAGTTCTGGGCACATAAAGTAATTCCTTCACGAGGAATTTGGTTCGTGGGGCCTGACCTAGCTTCAAAGGTTTCATCAGAACTTGCATGTAGTGATTTGTAAGCTCAGGTTCACTGTAGATGCAACGAGCTTCTTCAAGGGGGGGACTGAGTGGTAAGGCACGAAGCAATTCAGTAGCGGGTGATGTGTAGTGAGTGTTCTCAGACATCCAGTCTAGCACCCATGAATTCACATCTTCAGAATCTCCTGTGATGTGCAACGTTCCATAAAATTGAAGAATCAGTTCTTCATTCCAATCACAGATGTCAGAGCAAAAGTTTAACAGTCCAGCATCATGAAGAACACTGAGGACTGGCACGAAACACGACAGAGATTCCATATCCACGCGAGGAATGTGCTCATGCTAGAAGATTTTCTCTTTGTTGAACAGCACTGAGGAATAGAAATTTGCTTGACTAGCAGTGCAGAAACACCTCTTCCTTGTACAAGCAGAATCATATGGGTTGTAGTCTTTGAAGAATACGTGCTCGCCGAAGAAATCATCAGGCTTGAACTTTTGCTTGCGTGAGAATGGATACTTTGGCTTGGGCAGAGGAGTGTCAGTGAGTTGCATCACGACCTCAGGAATCGCAATCTCAGGTTCTTCAGGCTGAGGAATTTTTGGTTCCTCTTTAGTGGCAGTCTGTGTCTTCAGATGTTCACAGCACCAATTTCTTCAGCACTAGTGGCTAGAATTTCCTCATGTACAGATGAAGTGGGGTGAGTTTCTTCAGAGCCCATTTGAATAGTTTGTGCAGGGGACCGAGGTATTTGCTGCAATGGTGTGAACATTGGAGAGTTTGGATGCTGACTTTCCCAGAATACAACTCTTGTGCTTCATGTTCCTCGAATGAATACCAAGTCTTGAAGGTCACACCAATTTCTTCATTTTCAAAGTCTTCAGAGATCCAAAGTCTTCAGTCGAAGAACTTCATTTTTAGGGGTCAACTTTCTGTGTAAATATCAAACTCCTCATAGACTTATAGACCTGTGTATACTCACAAACGCATTAGTCCCTTAACCTATAAGTCTTCAATACACCAAAATCACTAAGGGGCACTAGATGCACTTACACACCAATAGAACCAGATCAACCACCACCAGACGACAAGATACCGCACCAAGCTGAAGAGGAAACGGACGGGCAAAATATCAACAGCAATATCTCGAGCACAGAGCAACTTGAACAAACAGGCACTGATTTAAAAGAGGATGACAGAAGGAACGACGTACCAAATACACAACAACAGGTTTCCGAGCAGAAGAAACAACATGTTCTTCTTCAGGAAGAAACAGGCTCGACAAGAAATCAACAATGCACCTCCAGCACCATCTCTTTAGACTTCCTAAAACCCAAAACAACGGAAAAGCATGAAGAAATTGATGAATTTCTTTCAAGCCTTAACCCGCTCCAACTAGACGAATACCACAAGTATGTAAAGATGGGCTATAAATTCGATGTAATCAAAACATGGCCAAATGAATATGAAAGCTACGAATTCAACAAAGATGCCAAGCCATATCTCATAATCTTGCAGCAAGAATCAGGAGACCATTCAATGCCTCAATCATCTGAGAATAGCTCAGACAAGAAAATCTTGGTCAAGAAGAGGCCGGTAAAGCCTTCAAGCAGGCTCCATGGAAAAATCATCATTCCTACTTTTGTCCCAGGAGATTTCAAATTTATGAACAAAGCCAGAGCACTTCATGAATACCTATTCAGCAAAGAAGGACATGACAAATGTGGAGAGTAAGTACTTTCTCTTGTCACAACAAAAAAACAAAGAAATGTTGTGATGGGGAATGTAGTAATTTCAAAAAAAATCCTATGCACACGCATGATCATGGTGATGCATAGCAACGAGAGGGGAGAGTGTTGTCCACGTACCCTCATAGACCGAAAGCGGAAGCGTTAGAACAACACGGTTGATGTAGTCATACGTCTTCATGATCCGACTGATCCAAGTACCGAACGCATGGCACCTCCGAGTTCAGCACACATTCAACTCCATGACGTACCATGAATTTCGATCCAGTAGAGCTTCGAGGGAGAGTTCCATCAGCACGACGGCGTGATGACGGTGATGATGTTGCTACCGACGCAGGGCTTCACCTAAGCACCGCTATGATATTACCAAGGTGGATTATGGTGGAGGGGGCACCACACACGGCTAAGAGATCAATGATCAATTGTTGTGTCTCCAAGGGGTACCACCCTCCCCGTATATAAAGGAGTGGAGGAGAGGGAGGGGGCCGGCCCCCTGTGACGCGCCCCATGAGGAGTCCTACTCCCACCGGGAGTAGGACTCCCCCCTTCCAAGTAGGAGTAGGAGAGGAGAGGGAAGGGAGAGAAGGAAAGGCTTGTCCTTTGCTACAAAAAGGATTGGGCCACCTTGCTGCACTTTATTTACACTTGTTACTTGTTACCCGTTACAATTTATCTTATCACAAAACTATCTGTTACCGATAATTTCAGTGCTTGCAGAGAATACCTTGCTGAAAACCGCTTATCATTTCCTTCTCCTCCTCGTTGGGTTCGACACTCTTACTTATCGAAAGGACTACGATAGATCCCTTATACTTGTGGGTCATCATAGACATGACCGAGACACGTCTCCGGTCAATAACCAATAGCGGAACCTGGATGCTCATATTGGCTCCCACATATTCTACGAAGATCTTTATAGGTCATACCGCATAACAACATACGTTGTTCCCTTTGTCATCGGTATGTTACTTGCCCGAGATTCGATCGTCGGTATCTTAATACCTAGTTCAATCTCGTTACTGGCAAGTCTCTTTACTCGTTCCGTAGTACATCATCCCGCAACTAACTCATTAGTTACAATGCTTGCAAGGCTTATAGTGATGTGTATTACCGAGAGGGCCCAGAGATACCTCTTCAACAATCGGAGTGACAAATCCTAATCTGGATCTATGCCAACTTAACAAACACCATCGGAGACACCTATGGAGCATCTTTATAGTCACCTAGTTACGTTGTGACATTTGATAGCACACAAAGTGTTCCTCCGGTATTCGGAAGTTGCATAATCTCATAGTCATAGGAACATGTATAAGTCATGAAGAAAGCAATAGCAATAAACTAAACAATCAAGTGCTAAGCTAACAGAATGGGTCAAGTAAATCACATCATTCTCTAATGATATGATCCCGGTAATCAAATGACAACTCATGTCTATGGCTAGGAAACTTAACCATCTTTGATTCAACGAGCTAGTCAAGTAGAGGCATACTAGTGACACTCTGTTTGTCTTTGTATTCACACATGTATCAAGTTTCCGGTTAATACAATTCTAGCATGAATAATAAACATTTATCATGATATAAGGAAATATAAATAACAACTTTATTATTTCCTTTCGGGCATATTTCCTTCAGTCTCCCACTTGCACTAGAGTCAATAATCTAGTTCACATCGTCATGTGATTTAACACCAATAGTTCACATCACCATGTGATTAACACCCATAGTTCACATCGCCATGTGACCAACACTCAAAAGGGTTTACTAGAGTCAGCAATCTAGTTCACATCTCCATGTGATTAACACCCAAAGAGTACTAAGGTGTGATCATGTTTTGCTTGTGAGAGAAGTTTAGTCAACGGGTCTGCCAAATTCAGATCCATATGTATTTTGCAAATTTCTATGTATACAATGCTCTGCACGGAGCTACTTTAACTAATTGCTCCCACTTTCAATATGTATACGGATTGTGACTTAGAGTCATCCAGATCAGTGTCAAAGCTTGCATCAGCGTAACTCTTTACGATGAACTCTTCATCACCTCCATAACCGAGAAATATTTCCTTAGTCCTCTAAGGATATTTTGACCGCTGTCCAGTGATCTACTCCTAGAAAAAAATTGTACTCCATTGCCAAACTCAGGGCAGGGTATACAATAGGTCTGGTACACGACATGGCATACTTTATAGAACCTATTACTGAGGCATAGGGAATGACTTTCATTCTCTTTCTATCTTCTGTCGTGGTCGGGTTTTGAGTCTTACTCAACTTCACACCTTGTAACACAGGCAAGAACTCTTTCTTTGACTGTTCCATTTGGAACTACTTCAAAAACTTGTCAAGGTATGTACTTGCTAAAAAAACTTATCAAATGTCTTGATCTATCTCTATAGATCTTGATGCTCAATATGTAAGCAGCTTCACTGAGGTCTTTCTTTGAAAAACTCCTTTCAAATACTCCTTTATACTTTCAAGTAAATTCTACATTATTTCTGATCGACAATATGTCATTCACATATAATTATCAGAAAAGGTTGTAGTGCTCCCACTCACTTTCTTGTAAATACAGGCTTCACCGCAAGTCTGTATAAAACTATATGCTTTGATCAACTTATCAAAGCGTATATTCCAACTCCGAGATGCTTGCACCAGTCCATAGATGGATCGCTGGATCTTGCATATTTTGTTAGCACATTTAGGATAAAAAAAACCTTCTGGTTGCATCATATACAACTCTTCTTTAACAAATCCATTTAAGGAATGCGGTTTTGATTATCCATTTGACAAATTTCATAAAATGCGGCAATTGCTAACATGATTCGGACGGACTTAAGCATCGCTACGAGTGAGAGAAACTCATCGTAGTCAACACCTTGAACTTGTCAAAAACCTTTCGTGACAAGTCAAGCTTTGTAGATAGTAACACTAGCATCAGCGTCTGTTTTCCTCTTGAAGATCCATTTATTCTCAATGGCTCACCGATCATTGGGCAAGTCAATCAAAGTCCATACTTTGTTCTCATACATGGATCCCATCTCAGATTTCATGGCCTCAAGGCATTTCGTGGAATCTGGGCTCATCATCGCTTCCTCATAGTTCATAGGTTTGTCATGGTCAAGTAACATGAACTCCAGAATAGGATTACCGTACCACTCTAGTGCGGACCTTACTCTGGTTGACCTACGAGGTTCGGTAGTAACTTGATCTGAAGTTTTATGATCATCATCATTAGCTTCCTCACTAATTGGTGTAGGAATCACTCGAACTGATTTCTGTGATGAACTACTTTCCAATTCGGGAGCAGGTACATTTACCTCATCAAGTTATACTTTCCTCCCGCTCACTTCTCTTGAGAGAAACTCCTTCTCTAGAAAGGATCCATTCTTAGCAACAAAGATCTTGCCTTCGGATCTGCGACAGAAGGTGTACCCACCATTTTCTTTTGGGTATCCTATGAAGACGCACTTCTCTGATTTGGGTTCGAGCTTATCAAGTTGAAACATTTTCACATAAGCATCGTAGCACCAAACTTTAAGAAATGTCAGCTTAGGTTTCTTGCCAAACCATAGTTCATACGGTGTCATCTCAATGGATTTAGATGGTGCCCTATTTAACGCGAATGCAGTTGTCTCTAATGCATAACCCCAAAACGATAGTGGTAAATCGATAAGAGACATCATAGATCGCACCATATCTAATAAAGTACGGTTACGATGTTCGGACACACCATTACGCTGTGGTGTTCCAGGTGGCATGAGTTTGTGAAACTATTCCACATTGTTTTAATTGAAGGCCAAACTCGTAACTCAAATATTCGTCTCCGCGATCAAATCATAGAAACTTTATTTTCTTGTTATGATGATTCTCCACTTCACTCTGAAATTCTTTGAACTTTTCAAATGTTTTAGACTTGTGTTTCATTAAGTAGATATACCCATATCTGCTCAAATCATCTTGTGAAGGTTAGAAAATAACGATACCCACCGCGAGCCTTAACACTCATCGGACAGCATACATCAGTATGTATTATTTCCAATAAGTTACTTGCTTGCTCCATTGTTCCGAAGAATGGAGTCTTAGTCATCTTGCCCATGAGGCATGGTTCGCAAGCATTAAGTGATTCATAATCAAGTGATTCCAAAAGCCCATTAGCACGGAGTTTCTTCATGCGCTTTACACCAATATGACCTAAACGGCAGTGCCACAAATAAGTTGCAGTATCATTATTAATTTTGCATCTTTTGGCTTCAATATTTATGAATATGCGTATCACTACGATCGAGATTCAGTAAACCATTTATATTGAGTGTATGACCATAGAAGGTTTTATTCATGTAAATAGAACAACAATCATTCTTTGACTTAAATGAATAACGGTATTGCAATAAACATGATCCAATCATATTCATGCTCAACGCAAACACCAAATAACATTGATTTTTAGGTTCAACACTAATCCTGAAGGTAAAGGGAGTGTGTGATGGTGATCTTATCAACCTTGGAATCACTTCGAACACACATCATCACCTCGCCCTTAACTACTCTCTGTTTATTTTGCAACTCCCGTTTCGAGTTACTACTCTTAGCAACTGAACCAGTATCAAATACCGCAGGGTTGCTATAAATACTAGTGAAGTACACATCAAAAACATGTATATCAAATATACTTTTGTTCACTTTGCTATCCTTCTTATCCGCCAATTATTTGGGGTAGTTCCGCTTCCAGTGACCATTCCCTTTTGCAGTAGAAGCACTCAGTTTCAGGCTTAGGTCTTTAGCTTTGGGCTTCTTCACGGGAGTGACAACTTGCTTGCCATTCCTTTTGAAGTTCCCTTTTCTTTCCCTTTCCCTTTTACTTGAAACTAGTGGTCTTGTCAACCATCAACACTTGATGTTTTTTCTTGGTTTCTACCTTCGCTGATTTCAGCATCACGAAGAGCTTGGGAATCGTTTCCATTATCCCCTGCATATTATAGTTCATCACAAAGTTCTAGTAACTAGGTGATAATGACTAGAGAATTCTGTCAATCACTATCTTATCTGGAAGATTAAATCCCACTTGATTCAAGTGATTGTAGTACTTAGACAATCTGAGCATAGGCTCACTTGTTGAGCTATTCTCCTCCATCTTGTAGGCAAAGTACTGTCAGAGGTCTCATACCTCTCGACAAGGGCATGAGCATGAAATACCAATTTCAACTCTTGGAACATCTTATATTCTCTGTGGCGTTCAAAACATTTTTGAAGTCCCAGTTCTAAGCCATAAAGCATGGTGCACTAAACTATCAAGTAGTTATCATTCTAAGCTTTGTCAAACGTTCATAACGTCTGCATCTGCTCCTGCAATAGGTCTGTCACCTAGCGGTGCATCAAGGACATAATTCTTCTATGCAGTAATGAGGATAATCCTCAGATCACGGACCAAGTCCGCATCATTGCTACTATCATCTTTCAACTTATTTTTCTCTAGGAACATATCAAAAATAAACGTGGAGCTACATCGCGAGCTATTGATCTACAACATAGTTATGCAAATACTATCAGGACTAAGTTCATGATAAATTAAAGTTCAATTAATCATATTACTTAAGAACTCCCACTTAGATAGACATCCCTCGAGTCATCTAAATGATCACGTGATCCAAATCAACTAAACCATGTCCGATCATCACGTGAGATGGAGTAGTTTTCAATGGTGAACATCACTATGTTGATCATATCTACTATATGATTCACGTTCGACCTTTGGGTCTCCAGTGTTCCGAGGCCATATCTGCATATGCTAGGCTCGTTAACTTTAACCCGAGTATTCCGCATGTGCAAAACTGGCTTGCACCCATTGTATGTGAACGTAGAGCTTATCACACCCGATCATCACGTGGTGTCTCAGCATGAAGAACTATCGCAACGGTGCATACTCAGGGAGAACACTTATACCTTGAAATTTTAGTGAGAAATCATCTTATAATGCTACCGTCGATCTAAGCAAAATAAGATGCATAAAAGATAAACATCACATGCAATCAATATAAGTGATATGATATGGCCATCATCATCTTGTGCCTTTGATCTCCATCTCCAAAGCACCATCATGATCACTGATACGTCTCTGTCGTATCTATAATTTTTTATTGTTCCATGCCAATATTATTCAACTTTCATATACTTTTGGCAACTTTTTATACTATTTTGGGGACTAACATATTGATCCAGTGCCCAGTGCCAGTTCCTATTTGTTGCATGTTTGATGTTTCGCAGAATATCCATATCAAACGGAATCCAAACGGGATAAAAACAGATGGAGAATATTTTTGGAATATTTGGAGAATGCCGGAAGAAAAACCCATGTGAGGCGGTGCCCGAGGTGGCCACGAGGCAGGGGGCGCGCCTGCCCTCCCTGGGTGCGCCCCTGACCCTCGTCGGCCACCCGTAAGGCGGTTGATGCCCTTCTTCGGCCGCAAAAAAGCTAATTTTTGATTAATAAAATCACGGCGAAGGTTTTAGTCCAATTGGAGTTACAGATCTCCATATATATATATATATGAAGCGGTGAAAGGGCAGCAGGGGAGAATGCAGAAACAGAGAGAGACAGAGAGACAGATCCAATCTCGGAGGAGCTCTCGCCCCTCCCACGCCATGGAGACCATGGACCATAGGGGAAATCCTTCTCCCATCTAGGGAGAAGGTCAAGGAAGAAGAAGAAGGAGGGGGGCTCTCTCCCCCTCGCTTCTGGTGGCGCGGGAACACCGCCGGGGGCCATCATCATCATCGCGATCTTCACCTACACCTCCGCCATCTTCACCAACATCTCCATCACCTTCCCCCTTCTATGTACAACGGTCCACTCTCCCGCAACCCGTTGTCCCCTCTACTTGAACATGGTGCTTTATGCTTCATATTATTATCCAATGATGTGTTGCCATCCTATGATGTCTGAGTAGATTTTCATAGTCCTATCGGTGGTTGTTGAATTGCTATGATAGATTTAATTTTCTTGTGGTTATGTTGTTGTTCTTTGGTGCCCATCATATGAGCACGTGCATGGATCACACCATAGGGTTAGTTGTATGTTGATAGGACTATGTATTGGAGGGCAAGGGTGATAGAAGCTTCAGCCTAGCATAGAAATTGATGCATACGGGATTGAAGGGGGACCAATATATCTTAATGCTATGGTTGGGTTTTACCTTAATGAACATTAGTAGTTGCGGATTCTTGCTAATAGTTCCAATCATATGTGCATAGAATTCCAAGTCAGGGATGATATGCTAGCAGTGGCCTCTCCCACATAATACTTGCTATCGGTCTAGTAAGTAGTCAATTGCTTAGGGACAATTTCGCAACTCCTACCACCACTTTTCCACACTCGCTATATTTACTTTATTGTGTCTTTACCTAAACAGCCCCTAGCTTTTATTTATGCGCTCTTCGTTTTCTTGCAAACCTATCCAACAACACCTACAAAGTACTTCTAGTTTCATAGTTGTTCTAGGTAAACCGAACGTCAAGCGTGCGTAGAGTTGTATCGGTGGTTGATAGAACTTGAGGGAATATTTGTTCTACCTTTAGCTCCTCGTTGGGTTCGACACTCTTACTTATCGAAAGAGGCTAAAATTGATCCCATATACTTGTGGGTTATCAAGACCTTTTTCTGGCGCTGTTGCCGGGGAGCAATAGCATGGGGTGAATATTCTCGTGTGTGCTTGTTTGCTTTATCACTAAGTAATTTTTATTTGCTGTTCTTAGTTGTTCTTTATCTTTAGTTATGGATATGGAACATGAAATACCAAAAAAATTAGGTGTACTTGCTACTCATGGAGATGAGGAACCTCCTAAAACCCTTGATGCTCGTTATGTGACAGAAATTATGTACTACTTTGATAATCCTGAGAAAACCCCATTCAATCTAGTAATGGGAGTAACGTTGGATCAACGTGAATACTTTAGGATTATCGCTAGACACAAAAAGGGAAACTATTATGGGATCAAATTTATATATTGAAGTGGTATGCTCGGCAAGTATGCCTGAGTTATGACTTTACTTGTTGCTCTAGGATGAAGGCTCCACACCTTCCCTTTTCATGCAAATTTAATGATAATGAAACCTTAGCTTCTTATGCTAATGGTATATATGATTACTATGATGTGGAACAAATAGAAGAATTTGTGGCTTTTAAGGGTGCTTATGAAATTGAATCTTTGTTTGAAAAGTATGAAGCTTTTGATGATGATGTTTATAAGCCTGAAAATTTAGCTATCCTAAAATATTGCTATGATAATTATTGATATAATTCCTATATTAGTGCACTTATTGAGAAAGTCTCCGCTGCCCAAGAAGAGACTAATATTTTGTAGGAGTCTATGGAAGAAGAAATTACTGAAACCATGAGCTCATTGGATGAAAAAGATGAGGAGGAGAGCGAAGAACAAAAGGAGGAAGAGCGGATTGATCACCTGTGCCCACCTTCTAATGAGAGTAACTCTTCAACTCATACATTGTTTAATTTCCCTTCGTTCTTATCGAAGGATGAATACTATGATGATTGTTATGATCCTGCTAATTCTTTTGAAATATCCCTTTTTGATGATGCTTGCTATGCTTGTGGACAAGATGCCAATATGAATTATGCTTATGGAGATGAACCTGCTATAGTTCCCTATGTTAAACATGAGATTGTTGCTATTGCACCCACGCATGATAGTCCTATTATCTTTTTGAATTCTCCAAACTACACTATATCGGAGAAGTTTGTGCTTATTAAGGATTATATTGATGGGTTGCCTTTCACTACTACACATGATGATTTTGATGAATATAACATGCATGTGCTTGCTGCTCCTACTTGCAATTATTATGAGAGACACTACAAAAAAAGACACATCCGTGACATTTTGGGCCGAACAAAAATTTTTTCTATCATACATATGACACTTCTATGACGATAATTGTGACAAAACCCGGTATCATCATAGATGTGGTGGGATCCTACTTCTATGACAAAAAATAATGACAGAAAATGGGCTTTTCGTCCTGGGCGGGCCGGAGACGCAGCTGCATGACATTCTTTGGGCCATCCATGATGGAAAAACCGTGGTAGAAGCGAGGGGGAGGAAAATTTCGGGGAGTTCCCGATTACGGTGGGAGGTCGGGGGCCGAGGCGTTTCTCTCGTACACGTATATGCGTGTGTGCGAGGCGTTGGCTCTAACTGAACTCGAGCGAGGCGTTGGGCTCTAACTGAACCCGAGCGATTGCACTGCAGGCTACGCCTTACTGAACCCGAGCGATCGATCGATGGCTGTTAACTGAACCCGATCGAGCGATTCCTTCGCTACTGCTGCTAAC
>NC_057809.1:388306281-388320093 GCF_018294505.1 Triticum aestivum | reverse complement strand
GGGGGTGGATGAACAGGACCCCGTGGTGTTGCCTCTGGATGAACAGGACCCCGATCGATCGAGCCGGTTGGGGCTGGATGAACAGGACCCCGTGGAGGGCTAGATGAACAGGACCACCCCATGGAGGGCAGGATGAACAGTAGACGGTGGAGGGCAGGATGAACAGTAGCCCGTGGAGGGGTGGTTGAACAGGACCCGTGGAGAGGGCTGGTTGAACAGTAGCCGGTGGAGTAGCGCGCGGTGGAGGCTGGATGATAGGAGCCCGTGGATGAACAGTCGCATGTGGAGGCTGGAGGAGGTCGACGGTGGATGAACAGTAGCTCATGGAGGCTGGAGGGGGTCGACGGTGGAGATGAACAGTATCCCGTGGAGTCCCGTTTTGCGGTACGCCACACCCCTCCCGATGAACAGGACCCCCGTTTCGGCCGTAGCGCTCCAACACAAGTCTGTTTCGTCTGTTTTGCAGTATGCCACATCCCTCCCGATCAACAGGACCCCCATTTCGACCGTAGGAGGTTTGTTTCCTCCGTTTTGCGGTACGCCAGACCCCTCCCGATCAACAGGACCCCGTTCCGAATGCAGGAGGCCCGTTTCCTCTGTTGTGCGGTACGCCAAGCCTCGTTTCCATCGCCTGTTTCGTCCAAGCCCTCCCGATGAACACGACCACGTATTCCGTTCCGACCCAGCCGGTTGGCTCCCACGCGTTCCGTTGCCTCCCCATGAACACGGCGCATTCCGTTGCCTCCCCATGAACACGACGCATTCTGTTGCCTTCCCATGAACACGACACATTCCGTTGCCTCCCCATGAACACGACGACGATGCTGTTTCTCCGTTCCGACCCAGCTATGTGAACGAGCCCTCGCCGTACGTATGCGCGAGTAGGCGTTCGAGACCCCGCCCGTATGTACACATACGTGGCCGTATATTCTTTCTTGCACCCTGGCCGCCTCTACTACGACACGTGCACGCCTCTACATCCACCAGTATATATGTACGTACATGTTCGCGACCAGAATGACAACGCTACGTATGCTTCGACCAGGTGGGTCCCGACTGTCAGGCACTTCCTTGCGTGCGAAGATATAGCTGGTGGGTCCCAGCAGTCAGGGGGCGAAATACGGTGGCCCGTCCAGTGGGTCCCCGCTGTCAGGTGGAGGAATAATTATTTTGCACATAATAAGGAGGCACTTCCTTGCTGCGGCCGTGGACCCAGTTGTCAGCCTCTCCACGTATAGTCCACGTCCGATGGAAGCCGTTCCTTGACCACTTTGACCACGCCGCGCCGAGAGCACCAGGGTGGTGGATGACGGCGAGTGCTAGGAAGGGGACGACGCGAGCCGGGGAAGACGCGGCAGTGGATGCCCACGCGTAGAGGAGTACGAGGGCACTGGTTCGCTGCGGTGTGAGGCTGCCGTTGCCGCAAAGTAACAGGGGGGTGGGTGAGTAGAGGGATGGCCTGGCCAGCGGTGGGAGTAGTAGGATGCAGTGACGCCTCCGCTGCATCGCAGCCGGCCACGGGAGGCAGTAGCACGAGGCACGACCGGCGCTGGTTTGGGCGGCTGGAGCAAGAAGACCAGAGGTTGAAGAAGCACTACAGCCGTTGGATGGACATCGTACGGTCACAGGAGCTAGAATCGTTTATATTGACTAAGTTGACAAAAGCCCTCCGTCCCTGTCAACTTAGTAGGCCCACAAGTCAGCCTGCCACTATACTGGGTCCCAGCTAACGGGGGGAGTATTCATTTTTTTGTGCGTAATAAGGAGGCACTTCCTTGCGTGCGAAGATATAGCTGGTGGGTCCGAGCTGTCAGCGGCGGTAAAGTTTTTTTGCAAAATACAGGGTCCCTTTCGGTGGGTCCCTGATGTCAGGTGGAGGAATCATTATTTTGCGCATAATAAGGAGGCATTTCCTTGCGTGCGGCCGTGGACCTAGCTGTCGGCCTCTCCATGTACAGTCCACTTCAGATGCATGTCGGTCGTTGACCATGTTGACCAGGCCGTGCCGAGAGCACCAGGGCGGTGGACGACGGCGAGGCCTAGGAAGGGAACGACACGGAGGCAGGGAAGACTCGGCAGTTGTTTCCCACGTGGAGGGGAGTACGACTGTACGAGGGTTTACTGGTTCATCTGCCGTCGCCGGAGAATAATAGCAGGTGTGGGTGAGTAGACGGATGGCTAGGCCAGCGATGGGAGTACGGTGGGGCGGTGAGGCCTGCGCGGCAGCACAGCCGACCGCGGGGAGGAGGGAGCAGGCAGTCCCGCCGGTGCTTGTTTGAGCGGCTGGAGCAGGAAGAGCAGAGATTGAAGAAGCACGACGGCCGTTGGATGGACATCCAACAGTCACTGCTTGTGCGTCAACCTTTTTTTAGGAAAGCCTCAAATCTGTGGAAAATAGCATACAGCCCATCTACCATTATTTCTAATAATTTTCAGCCCATTTGCTAATTCTTAAGGTTTTTTTGGAGCCCATATTCTTTTTGTTAGCATTACAGCCCAAATTGTGGCCACGGTTAAAAAATTATACGAAATTTTGCATATTTCGGTGCGGTCCGAACTGTTGTTAATCTGGAAATTTCGACTCACATTCAAACAGATTTTAAAAATAAATGTATATCAATATAAAATCCAACAAATTCTCCAGGCATAAAAATTAATGTAATTTAAAATCTTGAAATGAAAAAAAAGATATTTGAAACTAATTGCCGGTTCGATGTGTTTTAAAAATGTACAGCCCATTTCTCATTACTGATGGGCCATTTTCTCGGCCAGCCGAATGAAAGCTCTCCTCGTCTTGAAAGATTTGCAGCCCAACAGGCCTGACAAATCACAAAAAAACTGGGCTGTGGCCATGGACCCAGCTGTCAGCCTCTCCATGTACAGTACTCTTCCGGTGGAAGTCGTTCCTTGACCATGTTGACCACACCCCGTGGAGAGCACCACGGAGGTGGACGAGGCGAGGCATAGAAGGTGACGATGCGGAGTCGGGGAAGACGCGGCAGTGGAAGCCTGCACGGAGAGGAGTACGAGGGTTCACTGGTTCGGCTGCGGTGTGAGGCTGCCGTCGCTGCAGGGCCTGGCCAGCGGTGGGAGTAGTAGGGGCGGTGAGGCCTCCGCGGTAGCATAGCCGGCCACGGGAGGCAGGAGCATGCGGCACGACCGGCGCTGCTTTGGGCGGCTGGAGCAAGAAGACCAGATGTTGAAGAAGCACTACGGCCGTTGGATGGACATCGTACGGTCACTGGAGCTAGAATCATTCATATTGACTAAGTTGAGAAAGCCCTCCATCCCCATCAACTTTGTTGGCCCACAAGTCATCCTCCCACTATGGTGGGTCCCAGCTAGCACGGGGTCTTCATTTTTTTAATAAGGAGGCACTTCCTTGCGTGCGAAGATATAGATGGTGGGTCCGACATGTCAGTGGGGGGAACGTTTTTTTCACGAAATACAGAGGCCCTTCCGGTGGGTCCTAGCTGTCAGGTGGAGGAATCATTATTCTGCGTGTGCAGTCCACGGCCGAGAGCACCATGGCGGTGGACGACGACGAGGCCTAGGAAGGGAACGACACGGAGCCGGGGAAGACTCGGCAATGGTTTCCCATGCAGTGGGGAGTACGAGGGTTTACTGGTCCGGCTGCCGTCGCCGGAAAATAACAGGAGGTGTGGGTGAGTAGAGGAATGGCCTTGCCAACAATGAAGTAGGGTGGGGCGGTGCGGCCTGTGTGGCGGCACAGCCGGCCATGGGAGGGAGAGCGGCGCCATGGTGAGCGAACCAAGGCGGAGGACGATGGTGAGGCCTCGGACGGGAACGAACAGGAGCCGGGGCAGATCATAGCCAGCCGTGGGAGGCGGGAGCAGGCGGTCCCGTCGGCGCTGGTTTGGCTTTGGCGGCTCGAGGAAGAAGAGACTGAAGAAACGCGACAGATGTTGAATGTCAATCCAACATTCAAGGTTGGCACAATTGTTTTATTGACTAAGGGACACCAAGTAGCATACTTTTTTATATATAGGAAGAAAACTGCGAGGAAAATGCGTTCGTCTGCCGTCCTCCTCACAGGGAACGTTCGCCACATAAGTGACTAGCACCCTTGGTTTTCAACCGAGAGGTCTTGGGTTCGAGTCCCAGGAACTCTCAATTTTGTCCTCCTTCCTTCCTTGCAAAAAAGGGAAAGAAAATCAAAGACTTGGGAAGGCGTATAGAACAAGCTAGTGTACCAGTAATGAGACGTTGCCGAGTTTTAGAAAAAAGAAAGACGTGCTCCCGTAGCTGGTTCGAATCCAAACCTAGACTATGACTATATATGGTGCTATGCTACTCTTTAAGTAATGAAACTGACATATCCAATGTTCGCTTCTCCTCTTCTCTACTTACTCTGCCTAGCATCAGAAGCTCTGGCCGCAGCAACCATGTCCGCTGGCTGTTCATCCACCTGCTCTTCAGCAGGCAACAACCAGATATGCGCCAAGTCGCAACCCGTACCATCGCCTGTGGGTCTCATCACACCCTCGCCGGCACGCGCACTGCAGCCGATTGCTCATCGCAACCCGCTGCCGTTGGTGTGGTTCCACTGCTGCAAATCACGCAGAGTCATCCGTCGCGTCTCAACCACAATCCGCAACCCTGGCCGAGTCTTCTACAAATGCCCGAATCATGGATTAATAATATGTTTAAGTGTTGTTCTGCTGCTTTCAGTTGCTGATTTTTTTTAATAGTTTGGTTGATGATCTACCAATTTGATTCGTGCAGAAAAGGGAAGATTCGTGTGATTTGTATTTCTGGGAAGTTGCTGATGTGGGGGAATGCAACTACACTGATTATTTGGTTAGCCGAGGAATCCCAATACCAGCAGGTTGGAGTGTTGGACAAGTAACAGAAGGAACGGCAGAAGAGGAAGATGCAGAGCAGAAGCTTAAAGATGCAGTTCCTCTGATCATGGCCAAGCAACAGCTGCTGAACGGCCTTGACAGCAATGAGGAGATGAAAGAGCTTGTGAAGATAATGGGAAAAATTGATGTGCTCTGTAGGATGATTGTCTCTTTATTTGCAGTGTATGTAGCACTCATGATGTATTCAGTGGCTACGACATGAGCACTTTGCTGAAACTAGTAATGAATGAAACCTGTGTAGCAGGCTGGGCATAGTGTTGTGAACATCTAATGATTTCTATTAACGAAAATAAGGGGGTATCCCCTTTTGCTCATATAAATAAATAAATAGCAGAGGCCCTGTCGGGTCAGCTTTGTTCTCATTCGAAGACGTCGAGCAAATTGCAGTCCAATAGCAAACTATGTCATCAAATTCAAGTTTCACAGCCAAATATGAGTACAACTAAACAACAATGGCATCATGTTTTAGTTGTCATACAATCACCAAACACAAATCAGCATACATAACAAGTGATGTTCTCACAGCAAAATACTAAACAACATGTTCATCAGGTTTCAGCATACATAACATAGTAGATAAAAAAATGTCTTCTGACAGACAAATACGACAAAAGCAATGTAATCATCATCCGCAGCAGGAGCGTCAACATCTTCGCCATGTGTATCAGTCTGAATCGTAATTCCCCACGGTGTCATCTTCTTCTTCGTCCTCAACGTCCTCGAACGTTGGCTTCTTCTTGATCAACTCTTGTATGTCCACAGCACGACAGGCAATCTTTTTGCCGGCGTCATTGACGTGATGGTTCTCAAAGATATTAGGAACATCTGTGTTATCTTGTACATTGGGAGCAGTGTAAGCATCATCTTGTTGTGCAACTTCATTAAACGAATTCCTCTGCTCAAACCTTTGCAATACTCTCCAGTCTTCACTACGTGCAAATGTGTCTTCCAAGAAAAATATCTGTGTTGCTTGATTTGCCAAAATAAAAGGCTCGTTGGTCTGATACGCCACCTTGACATTGATGGATTTGAAATAATCATCAGCTCTGGGTTTTGCGATCCTGGAAAACAGGTTATACCTATGACAGCACAACAGAACCACACACCGATGATCCTCGAAACTGGAGATATACTGCAACTGAATAATGTTTGTTATGTTAGCATACATTTCAGTTATCTCTTTGTCATACGTATCTGTGCTCATGATGGCACTGTTTTGTGTCTTCCTGCCTTCGTCTTGTGCAAGGGTGTTGTAGCGCACATCTCCAACAACGCAAGATTCATAATGTCTTACCCGAGTATCAGGACCCATTGCTAGTGAGTAAAGGGCATCATCAACTGTCTGCCCATCCTCCCGCATCTTCTTAACCTATGGTTAGAAAATAGACAAGCTGATCATCTTTTGTACTCAATATATTAAAAAAACTGACAGTGCACTTCAAAAGCTTACATGGTTTTTGAACCATTTCGCAAATCCTGCCATAACCAGTTTGTTAATGTTTCTTGGATTTTGCGGCAGTAACTCCTCTTTGTAGATGCTGCACAACATAGTGATCGCGTCAAACATCTAAATATATAAGAATGTACTGCAAGTTTAGTAGATTATGATGTATAAATTGCAGTACTGCACTTACTTGATATAAGGTAGTATCTCAGGACAGTTATTCAACACATACCAAACCATTTTGTCCAAATCTTTAGGTCTGTCCTCTTGTCGACTCTTCCCTGTAACTCGAACAGAATAATCGAAAACATTGAGCCCGGGATTGTCTTCACCCACCTCTTTGCTAAATTGATCAGCTGTTTCAATGTATTTTGAGCAGAATGTCAACACTTCTGTAGCAATGTAGGCCTCTGCAATGGAACCCTCGGGTCTAGCTCTGTTCCTAACATAGCCCTTGAAAGTGCCTAGCCGCCTTTCAATATGGTACATCCAGCCATACTATACTGGACCTCTAAGTAGTGCCTCATCAGTTAGATGAACAGCCAAATGCACCATCACATCAAAGAAGGTTGGAGGATATATCTTCTCAAAGTCGCATAGGATAGTTGGTATCTTGTCTCTAAGACGCTCCAAAGCATCTATCCTGATATTCCTACTGCAGAGTTCCCTGAAGAATTGTCCCAACTCTGCAACTGCTATGTATAAGTTAGGGCGGCCCAATCCTCTAAGGATAACAGGTAAAACCCTTTGAAGTAGGATGTGGCAGTCATGAGTTTTCAACCCTTGTACCTTGTTTCCATCTGCACTGACTCTCCTTCCAGGGTTGGAAGCAAATCCATGTGGGAATCTCACATGTGACAGGACCTCGGATAATTCTTTTCTTTTTACCTTGCCCAAGACGTACAGAGCTGGTGCCATATCCCGTGGTTTATCTTCATCTTGCACCTGCAAGTCCTTTCTGATACCCAGGTGTGTCAAATCAATCCTAGATTTTAAGGTATCTTTCGTCTTGCCTTCAATATTAAGAAGTGTGCTGATAATGTTGTCACATATATTTTTCTTGATGTGCATCACATCAAGATTATGCCTTAGATCCAAATCTTTCCAATACTCCAAGTCCCACAAAGTGGACCTGTGGGTAAACAATAATCTCTCTTCTACCCTGCCACGCTTCCTTTTCCCGCTACCATTACTAGGATGGTTTCCTGGTGTAATATGCATGACCTTCTCTAATTCCACTTGCAACTCATCGGCGGTGAGCCTCTTTGGCGCATCACGGTTTTCATGCTTTGCATTGAACACATGTCTTCGGTATTTTCTAGGATGCGACTTGTCCTTGGCAAGGAAACGGCAGTGTCCAATGTAATAGATCTTGCTAAGTATTGCGTATGACAGCGGATTCCTGTCACAGCGAACACATGCATTGTAACCATGTGGCCTTTCGCCCTGACATAGTGCCCAAAGCCGGATAATCATGGATGCACCAAATTATAATAGCACGCAGAAATAAATCAGCTGGTGGGCTGCTATATAGGTCTCGAGTGAGAACACCCTTCCATAGCTGTTGAAGTTCCTCCACAAGAGGCTCCATGAACAAATCAAAATCCTTTCTAGGACTTTTTGGACCTGGGATGAGCAAGGCCATCATGTAGTTTGATACTTTGGTGCAGACATTTGGAGGCATGTTGTAAGGGATAACAAGCAATGGCCACATGCTATATGTGGCGCTCTGGTGGCCAAATGGGTTAAATCCATCTGAAGCTAAGCCAAGTCTAATGTTTCTCGGGTCAGCAGCAAACTCTTTGTGTTTATCATTGAAGATTTTCCACTCACTACCATGAGATGGATGGCTCATTACATTCTGATCTCTGTACTCCTGGTTCCTAGAATGCCACAGTACATCCTCTCTTGTTTCAGCATCATGAAACAACCTCTGCAATCTTGGTGTAATTGGGAAATGTCTCAGAACATTATGAGGAATCCTCTTCACAGCATCGCCATCTTTCCATCTTGATGATTTGCATTTCGGGCATTCACTTAAGTTGGCATAATCCTTCCGGAACAGAACACAATTATTCTTACGAACACGGATCATATCATATCCAATTCCAATTGCAAGAAGGAAATTCTTCATTTTACTATAGGTGTGTGGCAGCTCAGATGCATCTGGGAAAGATTCGCGGAAAGCAGCCAACATCGCATCAAAAGATTTGTTGGTCATCCGCTCAGATGTCTTCACCTAAAGAAAGGTGACCATAGCTGAGAATACTGACAGCTTATTTCCTAGGGTGACAGCAACGTTGCACTGTTCCAACATGCGGGCCCACCGTTTTTCTTCTGCAGGTGAAAGTTCACGGAATGCATGAGCATTTCGTAGCATTGTTTCAATGTTGGTCAAACTCACTGGCTCCGCCACCACCACCTCCTCCTCCTCTTCCACCTGAGCATCAGGCAGATCAAGATGGTGATCTGCTACTTCCACGTAGTCAATAACATTGGCATTCACAGCTTCACCATGATGAACCCACCTAGTATATGTGACTGACATCCCATACAAGTGTAGATGATTTTGCACAGTTGTCTGGGGTCTTGTAACTAAATTCATACAACTGCTACACGGGCAGAGCACATCTGATTTCGGACCACCGTACTCAACTCTGACAAAGTTCATGAAGGTTTCAACCCCCTCGACATATGCAGCGGAGAATCTTCGAGCAGAAGTTATCCAAGTCATGTCCATCTGTTAGACATACAAATTAGTTCTTCTACTAGATATTACAGGAAAAACATATATGCTTTTTTATGAAGTCCAAAAAAAAAAACCTAGGTCGATGTCTAAAGCTATGGCAAGATATTTGGACGAGCAGATCTAAGTAAGGAAATATATGTAAAGCTAATTCAGCAAACAGATTTGAGTGCCAAATTATGGCAGGCTGTTTCAATAGTCAATGAGGACGAGCACACAGCCATCGAACTATCGAAGGCCATCGCAGCAACAAAGATCGAGTATAAAATGGTGTAGAGATATTTTAGCTAACAGATTGGCTACTAGACCATGGCAATCTACATCACAATAAATATGTGGCAGGATATTTTAGAAACTAATCGGCCTTGGCATGCCATCTCAGCTAAGCAGATTGAGTGCAGAACAGGGTAAGGAAGCTTCTTAAGTAGAGCATATTGACAGTAAACTACTTCGGCAAACAGTGAGATTAACAGCGTCTATCAGCTAACATTCTGTGCTACACCGACATGAATGGGGCCTCAGTCTAGAATGCGCGTACCGTGGGAGAAGCTGACCACCGTGCGTCTCCGCATGAACATCGCCAGCGGTGGCGGCGCTGACCGCCGTGCGCCTCCACAACAATGTAGCCAGAGGTGGCGGCACGGCTAGAGGACGGCAGTCTACGAGAGCGTACTGTGGGAGCGAGAGGATCGCCGAACCGCGGCGCCGATGTATCGGCGTGGCAGGGAGGGCGGCTTTGGCGGAGCGAATGGAGTGGAGGGGGATAGGGGGGAGGGGGGTTTGGGGAATATTATTGGCTAGTTGGCCGAAGGGTGGTTGAATCGGATTTGGGGGGAATTTTTGGGTGTGGGGGGGGAGGATTTTCGCGGGGTGGGCGGGGGGAGTTTGGCGCATGGTCGGTTTCTCCAAGTGCAGTCCCATGTGTCAGTGAAGAGGCAAGCCGAAGTGCGTTTCGTTTGCGTGAGCTGTGTGCGGGACCGAACGTGTGTGGGGTGCAATGCGACCGCGACAGGAGTGCGGTGAGTGTACCGCATTTTTTCCTTTTAAACTAGGTGCTTCGCCCCCTCAAAAAAAATCTGTTACTTCGCGTGATCCATCGATACTACTACTAGTAATCCGGTAATCCCGACTAAAACGGCGATGCCGGGTCTTTTCCCGCGCGATATGCTGGGAGGTTGGCTTAGTTGGATTTTTTAGGACGAGTTATGCTACACCTACGTAATCCCAGTTACATAATTAACGTAATGTGAAACATGTGAGCTGTTGATTGTAGATTGGGGGGAGGGAGGGGCCCACCACCATGAAAATCAGGGGAGGAGAGAGAGAGGCAATTTACGTTAACCATTTCGTAGGTTCCCGTAGATGTAGAAAGATGTGTCCGATCCTGCAATATAGGTCGTCCGATCTATATCTAACGGATAGGAAGGAAACTATGACAATTTACCCGCACTCCTCTCCACATTTGCAGATAAGGCTTTCCCTCGTTCATCCTTTTCTCCCACAAGATCTTGATCTTCCGTGAAACGCACGGGCATCTTGCTAGTACTCCTACAATATGTATATTATTGTGAAAGTTCATATACACCAGCCGAGATTAATGCAAACACGGCAGATTTTCATTACATTTCGAACTTTTATAGGACAAAAAAGTAAAAGAAACCCGACCCTAAACCTATTCTACGGCAGCGACTGACGTCCTCCATCTGTGATCTCCATGTACGGGGGCGGGGTTCAAGACCCGTGAAGGTCTGGTCTCCGGCGAGGAAAAGTAGAACACGTGAGACGGACCGGCCAGTTGGCACACCATGCCCTGCCGCCTCCCATTCCCTACTCATCCTCGAAGGAGTCCCCGACCTCGGCGGTGTCGGACGTTGGACGGCGGCAAGTAGGACGCGTGGCTGACGGTGCTTCCGTTGTCGGCTGCCAGCGTGGCCACCGCTTGTGCGGCGACTTGAGCGAGGGTGGCGACCTCGAGCTCCATCCCCGAAGACAAGCTCTCCCGCAGAGCGTTCATGCTTGCGGTCATGGCGGATGTGGTTCCAGGTAGGAGGACGATGCGCTATGGTGTGGATGTTAGCTGGGTGTTGCTGCTTTAAGTAGCGCATTCTGGTGCGGCCAAGCGTCCGGGTGCGTCATTAAGTTGCCGGAGTTGGTTTCGCGGGCACTGAGCCTCTTAATGACGACATACGAACGGACGACATGAATGCGAGCAGCTAGCGCCGGCTGGGAACGCACCGCGCGACGGCGCGAGGGACGAGCGTTTTGGTGTGCCAGGGTAGTCAGTTGCGGTCGTGGCAACGTTGGAGATGCCCTTTGCTCACATGCGATCCCCGCATGTCATTGGAAAAGCAAGACGACCCGGCATGGTCTCAGGTACAAAGGATGCAGTAGGCCGCGCTACACCACTCCGCAGACGCGTCGCGGCGCCCCATGCATTCTCAACGAGCCGGGTGTTGGGGTGTGTTTGGATTGTGGCCAAAGTGCACCTTGCCAAAATCTTGGTCATGACCAAAAGATTGATCTTTGTTTGGATGGTTGCCATTTTTTTGGCATGCCAATGAACTCTAGCCAACTCTAGTTCATTTTCTTGCTAATGTCGGCCAAATCATGGGCAACCAATACCTCAACCAAAATTTTGGTCATGACCCAAAGATTGGTCTTTTTTGGATGGTTGCCATTTCTTTGGCATGCCAATGAACTCTAGCCAACTCAAGTTCATTTTTCTTGCCAATGTCGGCCAAATCATGGGCAACCAATACCTCAACCAAAATTTTGGCTACCCAATGCTTTGATGGGGCAACCTTGGGCACAAACCAAACATACCGTTGGTCGTGCCACAGCACTAATGCCACCCTCGGCAAACTGAAATCGACCGTGTCTAGCGACGATATGAGCGTGTCGCTCACCGCGGTCGCCGTGTCTAGAGGCAGTGCTGGAGCTGCGCCCCGTTGTTGGCCCCAATGACCCACATGAACGGTTGTCGGTGGCGAGGAGGTCGTGGGCCAGGTCCTCCATTGGACTAGTCTGCGCTACGTCGTCCCGACGGGTGTGCCCCACATGTTTGTTTCCCTGTTTTCCCGGCCATATTCGAGCGTCAGTGCTCCGTGTTGCGCATTAGGCCTTTCACTATGTAGGCCAAGCGATATAACTTATGGTTTATTTGAGCTGTTCAAGTATAATCATGTGGCATTTGCTTATTTCTCATTCCTCTCCAAACCTCTTCTCCATCGATCATGTCGCCCTCCAGTCGAGTCCATCCTCCCGCATGCCTCATTTGAACATTTCGCCGAGTATCATTCGCTTGTACCCACCCTAGTCCTCTTTCAATAGATCTCCGGACCCCGAGATGAAATCGAGAGGGAACGACTGGGGGCACGTGATACCTAAGGCAGATTCAAAATTTTGAACCGGTGATCATAGCATCCGCAAATCATATATAAAGGGTATTCAATGTTCGTTTCGTTTTTGAACGTACAATATACTCCCTCCTATCTGTCGGGGAAACTGATCCACGAACACCTATGGGGCCGACGGACCGGGCCCCTTTCGGTTCGGCGGGGGGCGGAGATCGCACGAAGAGCAGATCGAGGCGAAGCACACGAGCAGTTTACCCAGCTTCGGAGCTCTCGGGAGAGATAACACTCTTACTGCTGCTTGTCTGGTTCTATTATGTTCTTGCTCGCGAGAGCTAAGTGTTTTTTGGCTCACAAATGAATTGAACCTCCTCTACGTTGCGCATGGGCCTCCTTTTATATGCTCAAGGGGTCGCCGACAGGTGGCAACGCAGAGAAGGGTACAAATGTAAAAAGTGAGGTGGTTGGTACAATTGCTTGTACAGTGCACCCTACCTAACCCTGACGGCAGGGGACAAGGGCATTAAATGCCCGTTTGGGTCGCCCAAACAGTGCAGAAAAGGACTATTAGGGGTGCCACCGTTCGCCATGATGGCGATCTTGTCAGCTTCGCATGCCACTGCGCACCGCTGGCTGCACAGCCTCCCGCCACGCGCGCCTGGAGAGGCCCCCAGAGCGACACGTTGGTGGATGCGCTGGAGCGTGGGCACAGAGTGGCCGCCTGCCGCGGCAAGCACCTTGCCGCTGTTGTTATCTTGTCGGGTCCGGAAGCTTGTCGCTCACCGGGCCTCGAGGTACCTTGGTTGGTCTTCCCGGCAAGCTCCTCTTGCCGGGGCCTTGTTGCCTTGCCGGAGCGCGTGGCGCGTCGCGGCAAGTTCCTTGGAGTGCCTCGGTTGGCCTTCCCGGCAAGCTCCTCTTGCCGGGCCCTTGTCTCCTAAGCTTAAATACTTTGTTCTTGAATGGCTCCAAGGGAACCACGGAGGATCTTGGTGTCAGCCCGGCAAGCCTTGCCGCGGGGTGCTGCAACTGCCCGTGCACAAGTTCGGGGTACTAGGGTACCCCTATTCTAGTACACCGACAGGAGCCCCCGGGCCTGGGCCAGACACGGTGCCGAGCGCTATTGGGCCAGGCCCAAGACAGGGCACGGGCACATGTGGACTGGGCCACGCCGAAGCTCGCTCCGTATCCACCGCGCTCTCCCCTAACGGCACGCGTTGAATGCGGCATCGTGGGAGAGATCGTGGGTGGTTCTTTATTCGGAAGGGCGAAACGTCCGCCCCGTCCCTCTTTATAAGCAGAGGAAACAGGGGCAGTTCGTTCCTCCTCGCTGGTTGCTACTACTCCATCTTCACGAACCTCCGCCGCCCCCCCCCCCTTCTTCTC